>NW_022196903.1:6683423-6684805 GCF_008632895.1 Mastomys coucha
ATGGAAAAAAAGCAATCCTTAATATCCAATATCAAGATTCTCCATTGTTTAGGTGCCATGGACCAGGACTTCTCTGTATAGCCCTGGCTCTCCTGGAACTCACTCTGTAGACCAGGCTGACCTCGAACTCAGAAATCCACCTGCCTCTGCCTCCCAAGTGCTGGGATTAAAAGTGTGCGCCACCACTGCCCGGCCCTGCCTTGCAGGTAACTGGGATTAAAGGTTTTTGACAAACACACTAGACACCAGTGTGTAAGGTCTGAGTTTATTTATTTATTTTTTTAAAAATGACATGAGGCTTTTACAATCATTGTAAAAGAGAAATAAAAAATCTGGCAGCTTAACAGTTGAGGTACCTCTGAGGCTATCTGAAACATACTAAAACAGCAGTTATCTCTTCTGAACTGGTGCTGCATTCCCCCAGGCCCAAGTGTTTTGCAAGACATACATGAATCTGAGTCCTAGTCCATCTAAGTTCTAGTGTTAGTCTTGTATGTGAGTCCAAGTCCTTCTTCTCTCAGTCTTAGTGTTAGACTAAAGTCAGGTAGGCAAAACGACCCCCACACACCCAGGTCAGTAGGGTCTGGTAGCTAGATGTGAAGCAGGAGGAAGAGGGGTGGAGCCCTCTCTGTTGAGGTATTCTTATGCTAATTCTCTGGTTCTTGCTGGAGGCAGGCAGAGGAGAATCTTGACCTAACACTTTCAGCTAATGTCTTAGAATGAGAGAAACCTTTCAATTACTCTCTTGTACTTAAAACATTAAACTAGGATAGTTGGGAACATTGGTGAAGGTCAGAAAGCAATGTCCGAATTTTCTCTTGTTAGCTGTAAGAAAATGATATCTTGGTGAGTTCCTAGCACACTAGTACGAGGACATATCTGGGCCACCTCTGAGTTTGTGGTGCCAGGCGACAATGTGGAGGCAGGAGACTGACTTTCTTTGAAGTTTATACCTCAAGTACTGCCGTCATGCAAAGGGTGCGTGGCATTTAGGCAAAGCAGAGAGCAGTGGCCAAACAGCCACATTTGTGTATTAATGGCTCTTAGATCATTGAGAAGTCTCCACTTCCCTGATTTCTTTTTTATAACAAAAATGGGTGTGTTCCAGGGCGAGGTGGATGGTTCTAAATGACCTAGCTGCAGCTGCTCCGCAATCAGCCTTGTAGCAGCTTTCAGCTTTTCAGAGGATAGGGGCCATTGAGGAACCCACATGGCCTCCTCCATAAGCCAGGGTATGGGCATGAACCCTCAATGGTCACTAGGGAAAATCCAGGCCCTGTCTTCCTGGATTGTCCTCTTGTGAGACGCCTGCAAGCAAGAACAGAGAACCTGAAGTTCCCCAGTGTAATCTGCAAGTCTTTCAAGTTGCACAATGGCAAAAT
>NW_022196903.1:6685528-6692725 GCF_008632895.1 Mastomys coucha
CCTCTCAGAGCTCACTCTGTCCTGCAGTTCTGAAACCTACCAGCTGTTGTAAGGTTCTCCCGGTGTCCGGGTTTCGGCACCAGCTGTAGCCCGCACAGTCGTCTCGCCAGCAAGAAGACACACGGACACACTAGGTTCCTTCTGCAGCAACGTTTTATTGTCTCCATCCATAGGGAAAAAGGGTCGAGCCCAAAATCCGCACTGCTTATATACACCACAGTGCAGCGTGTCTGCCCACAGCGTCGTGTCTGCCCATGATTGGCTGTTCACTCATTAACCTACGTAACACCCTGGGATGGGCTGTGACATGGCGTCTTTTTCACTCTATGCACATGCGCACATGTGTAAACAGTTCTCTACGCACATGCCCAAACAGTTGTTTACAGCGGAAGTAGGTGCCATCTTGCCATGGCGAATGCCTCTCCAACTTCACGGCTCCCTACATATATGCTCCTGTCTCTCTGGTTTTCTAAAAAGTATTGCTTAAGAAAGCAATAATAAAGTTAGGGACTTTTTCATCCTTTCCTTCTTTTATGCACAAACTTGTGTGTGTGTGTGTGTGTGTGTGTGTGTGTGTGTGTTATATAATTTTAATTTGTAAGATTGAAAATGTACCTTCAGGGCACACTTTTATTTATCAATTTATTTATTTTATTTTCCTCTGTAGATATTTCCAATTAAAAACAATTCACTAGGTAATACAAAAGCAAACAGTTTTAACAAGTGTTCATATTACTGAGATATCTCATTGATGACATTTGACCAGGTAATAATAGTAAAGTTCTGTCTGTGTTTATTTGTTTGGTTTGGTAACTAGGAGATTCCATAACATTTAAGATGAAACACTGAGTTTTTTTTTTTTCAATTGATATAGCCAATGAGGAATGAAAAGGTGCCTGGGTTATATCACCTTTTCCTTACAACTTAAACACAGCATAGGTAAACTGGTCATAGCCAATGATTTTTGGAATAGAAACACTGAACCTTCATAAAAGAAAGCAGAAGTGAGTAATTCTGAAGCACAGACATTATTCAATAAGAGCACAGTCTTATAATTCCTTTAATCTGTCTTGCTTTTAAGCATAACATTCTCAGTCTGGACAGTGCAGGCTATGTCAGTCAGTGCTGCTTGGAGAGATCCTTAAAATCCAGCCGTGTGTGTCATGGTCCTTGCTTCAAAAGTCACTTTAAAAACAATTCAAGATTTAACTCAAAATCTTTCTGCCCTCTTTTCCTTGATGCTTACTAAGACTTCGGTTGAAAATCTGATGGTAAGTTCTGTTCTGCATTTTGACTAGCATGGGTTTCTCTAATAGTCTTTGGTACAAAAAATGAGAACTACTATTACACTTTGGTATATGATAAGTATGTAGCATAGAGTTAGAAATGACACAGGGTTAGGAAAATTAGCATTAGTAAGTTCTTTTCTAGAGTAAATGACTTCAAAAGTCATTGGTAGTTCAGAGCCTAGCAGGATTTCCTGCCTAATGAGCAAGTCATTTTATTTATTATTTTGTATAGAGAGGTTTTAACATCTCATCTTATTATGAATATATTAGTTATGTAATATATAGCATGTATATTTACATAATTTAGTTATTAAATGGTTATAAGTATTTATTATACATTTTGTTTCTTGGGATCTTTGAATACTTTGGATCTATTCTGGAAAATGTATTTTAGAAGCCCATAGTGAAGTAATATGGTTCACAAGAAACAATAATACTATTTTCTCTAATTTGTTAAATATTTGGGTGAATATTCTCCCAAATTAATCCAGACTACTATAATTTAGCATTCTGGATGTTAACCTTAGCCATTGTTAAATATTTCACTATGCTTCAAAACATTTAAGCTCAATATCAATAAACATTTATCACTCCAAAGATTTAGTATCAATTATATGCCTGCCTTCAGTAGACAAAGCTGTAGACCCATTATTGTGAATGTGCGTAATTATTTTTCTTAAATACTAACAGTGAAATAATATCTGCAAATTCTGAGTAATATTATATTATTTTCTTATCAAATCATTCTTCAATCAGACCACAATTTGCATTTCCACAATTATGGATAAAAACTTGTGTGGATTTTTGTTATTTTTGAAACAAGGTCATACTTTATAGCCTGAAATCTTTGATCTAACACACATACACCGTACCACCTTCCTGAAGGTAGGAATTAAAGAGACAACTCCTATGCATACCTAAATGAACTGTTCTTTATATAGTAGTTTTCTTTGTGATTCTAATGATATGGAATGGTGCCATGATTTTTTTTGTGTGTGTTCTTAAGCTTTGTTATTATATCTAATAAAAAGTTTATCAAATTTACTAAAAAATCACATTGAAAGAAAGGATATGGAAAATATTGTAATTGTTCCCACTTGTGGAATAGAGGAAGCTTTGAACTTGCTTATTCCACTTCACCCATTTTATTTTTCATCCCTCTTGTAATCAAATTAATATTGTTAACAAGCTGAAGAAAAATCACCTGTCTTAGAGGAGTGTCGAGCTGTATTTCTGTGCATGTTTGATCGCACTGTTTGGAATCAAGAGCATATTCCTGTAAGTTCTTAACAGTTGTGTATACAGTTTGTAGGCATTTGTAAGGGATTGGAACTCAATAAAAAATGTGTTGCAACAGTTATCAAACTGAAACTTGGAGAAATGCTTTTTTCTGCCCTATTACCAAAGACACATTTTGAAAGATTGTCTGTCTCTCTGATTTAGTTGGTTGGGGAATTCATTTGTCCCCATAGAAGTTACATCCAGTTCCTTCCAGTGTGTCTAGATGCAAGAAATTTAATTTATATGTTAAATATTGTCAATGCTGTAGTTGAAGGACTGAGTGCCTAGTAAATGTTAAGCTCAGCTGTTTTGTTTTTTTTTTGCTTTGGATTAAAAAAAAAAAACTTGAAGTATATAAAGCCAAGTTCTTATAGTTTAATTTTTTGATTTTGCTGATTTGGTAAAATTTTGAAATTATCTTCCCTGGCTGCATGTCTTTATAGGAAGATAAAGCCTAAGGGATTTATTTTTTAAAAATCCATTTCTATGAGATTGAAATTAATTAAACATCTTGCCATTTATATCCAACTTGGCTTTTGAAAATGCTTATGCTTTTTATTTGCTGATAATTTTGAATGCTAAGAATGTTCAGTATGGAAAACTTAGAATGTTAAACCATATATTTGAAGAGATAAGCAGTATCTTATATTATATAATTATGCAGTGACTCACTCCTTAAAATGAGGAACATTGCATATGAATGTTTCTTTGAAAAAACAATCCCTATGATATGCTTATTAGTAACTAATGATGATGCTTTTTTGTTTGTTTGTTTAATATCTTTATGCAAACATGTTTCAAGGGTTTTGATGAGTACAAGTACCCTTTTCTCCAGGTAGATAGAAATGCAACTTAAAACTGTTCCTTGATACATTAGGATAAAATGTAGTATCTCTTTTTCAACACTTAAAAGTTCATGGATCTTTTGAACTCCTTACAGAGCTTCAGACTAATTGGAACAAAAGAAGGAAGAGGAATAATAGTCATTATTATTATAATAGAACAGTCCAGCTGAAATAAGATGATAATAAAGGAGATTGACCAAATGACTCAATGAAGCAAGCTAAGGTCACCAAATAATGATGAGGTATTGATATTGTTTAATCACATGAGAACCTCTGTAGGGAAGGCAGGAGTAAGCTTATTAGAGGACAGAAGCTCTTGGTAGGCTCCCCCTTCTGAAGATCAATGGTGTTGAGACATTTTTGATAGTACACTCACTTTTCCTGAAGTAGAGGTTCATAAGAGGACAGAGAACACTCAAATAGATCCCACAATGGGGACTTGTTCTTTTTCTTGTTTTATTTTGAGCACTTTTTTGAAGATGAGATATGTTTTTGTTCACAGGTTTAATTGTTTATTCTGACTTATATATTATCTTTTAAAATATTTTCAAACATTAATATGGTATAATTGCCAAACCAATTGTATATGTTCAAGGCATATTATAGAATCATTTAACATACACTGTGAATATAATGAATCTTTCTGTCATTTTACATGGATTCTGTCTTCTGTATATGTAGTTTTAGGAAAATTATGTCCCATTTTCTTAGTAAAAGTTTGTTAAATTATTATTTGTTGTTATTTTATGTGGATGAGTGTTTTGCTTACTTGTTTGTATGCTCATGACTCTTGTGCTGTGCCCATGGGTTCTAGAAGAGGGCACTGTATGTACTCAAGCTGAAGTCTCACTGACGGTTTTGATCCACCATATAGATGCTGGGAACAAAGCTGGTTCTTTGCAATAAACAAACAAACAAACAAGTGCTTTTTAACTGGTGACCCACCTCTCCAGCCCTCTCTTGGAATAGTTTAATTAACAAGATAATGCTAATTTTAGATACCCTGAAGAACTGCAAAATGTTTGTAAGAATTCAAATTGAGATAGCTCGTAACTGACAATTTTCAGTTCATAAGCAGGTTGCACTGATAGTTTTTTGTATATAAATGCTAGACATCAAAATAGTCTTAATTGAGGTAAAATGCTTTTGACTCAAGCTAGCACAATAGAGTTGCTATAGAGCACAATGGTTAGGGAGAGCCTTATAATTTTTTAAACAGCACTAGAGAGTGTGGCCTGGCAATGACTTTATTAATGATTGTTAAAAGGTAACAATGGTTCAGTTGATCATGTGTGAGCCTGGCAATGCATCTGTTTCATTGCTGAAAAACCCATCAAATATCTATGAGGGAGCCTTCCTAAGTTCTAACATAAGTGGTTGGGTAGACAACAAAGCCTCTGATGTTCCGAAAACTGTATATAGTCTCTCAGGAATTATATTAGTAACTTGCTTATTCTGATAAGAGGAAAATTTGATCATTTGGATTGAAAATAAGATATGTGTCTAAATTTAAAGTATTTCTTTCTGTTTAAAAAGTTTTTGAAGTTTATTAAATGGAAATTGAATTATAAGGATGGATAAATAATGGTGTGATAATATATGTCATTTTTAGGAATGATGAGTATCAAGTACTGCTGATAAAACTGAATCAATATTCAGAAGCAAATAAGAGAACATTTGTTTTTATACTAACTATGGTGTATTTAATCTAAACTGGGCTTGCAAAAGAATTGTATAACTATCAGTGACAAAAAGGCATCCCTCTGACTAGTGAAATAATATATGATTAAATAAATTTATGAAGAAAAATCTCAACTAAAAGAGAAGACTATTTAACAAACAGATTTCTATAATATAACAGATGAGGATATATCTGAAAGAGAAGGAATTCACTTTAATTAATGAGAGAATTCAGAGTTAACATTTTATTCATTCTTGGCTACCAAATCAGGCATAAGTAAACTTGACAATATGAAGTCTTAAGGAAACATGAACAATATTTTCTGTTTTGAATATATGCTATCATATTTAATAACAAAATTGATACTAATAAACAGGGGTTGGAGAGATGACTCAGTGTTTAAGAGCACTCATTGCTCTTCTGAAAGTCCTGAGTTCAATTCCCATCAACTATATCGCAGCCCATACCATGTGCAGTACGCAGATATCCGTATAGACAATGCACCCACATACTGAAATATATAAATGAATACACTTTTAAAAATAATCTATTCAAGTATTCATAAGTTATAACAAATATAAATTTGCCTCTAGGTTTAATAACATTCTGGATAAGGACTAACTTAAATTGGGACTAATGTTTTCTAACATTTCTACCACAGAGAAGAGTATATGTCTACCTTATTGCTACTAAGCACGACTGAACCCTTTCAATGGATCAAATCCCCACATGGGCATGTGGGGATTGATGCTTTAATATGTAGACATTGATCTTAAGTATTTTGTGGCTAATGCATACTTCACAAGTGCAAACACACTTTATTTCAACATTCTATCCAGAGGGACTTAATTTTAACATTACATTCTGGAGATTAAATTCTTTTTTTTTTGTAATCTTTTTTTTTTTAAGATATTTTCTTTATTTACATGTAAATTTCTCCTTTCCCAGTTTCCCCTCCAAAAAACAAAGAAACAAACAAAAACAACAAGAACAAACCCCTGTTGCCTCCACCCTCCCCATGCCTGCCACCCCACACACTCCCACTTATTGGCCCTGTCATTCCCCTACACTGGGGCACAGAACCATCACAGGGCCCAGGTCTTCTCCTCCTATTGATGATTGAATTTTGAATCCTCTACTATACACATGCAGCCGGAACAATCAGACCCACCATGTGCAGTCGTTGGTTGGTGGTTGAGACCCTGGGAGCTCTGAGGCTACTAGTTAGTTCATATTGTTGTTCGTCCTAAGGGGCTGCAAACCCCTCAGGTCCATAGGTCCTTTCTCTAACTCCTTCATTGGGAACCGTGTACTCAGTTCAATGGATAGTTGTGAGCCTCTACATCTGTGTTACTCAGGTACTGTCAGAGACTCTCAGGAGATAGCTATATTTAGGCTGGCTTGTCCTTCCTTCAGTCTCTGCTCCATAGTTAATCTCCGAAACTCCTTCCATAGGTATTTGGTTCCCCCAGTTGAGAAGGAATGAAATGTCCACCTTTTGATCTTCCTACTTCTTGAGTTTCTTGTGGTTTGTGGGTTGTTCTTCCTGTATTCCAAACTTCTGGGCTAATAATCACTTATCAGACAGTGCATACCATGTGTGTGTGTGTGTGTGTGTGTGTGTGTGTTTTGTGATTGGGTTACCTCACTCAGGATGATATTCTCCAGATCCATCCATTTCCCTAAGAATTTCATACATTAATTGTTTTTAATAGTTGAGTAGTACTCCATTGTGTAGATGTAACATAATTTCTGTATCCACTTCTCTGTTGAGGGACATCTGGGTTGTTTCCAGTTTCTGGCTATTATAAATAAGGCTGCTATGAACATGGTGGTGCATGTGTACTTACTACATGTGGAGCCTCTTTTGGGTATATGCCCAGGAGTGGTATAGCTGGGTCCTCCGGTAGAACTATGCCCAATTTCCGGAGGAACCACCAAACTGATTTCCAGAGTGGTTATACCATTTTGCAATCCCACCAGCAATCAAGTAATGTTCCTCTTTCTCCACAACCTCTCCAGTACCTGCTGTTCCCTGAGTCTTTTATCCTAGCCATTCTGACTGGTGTGAGGTGGAATCTCAGAGTTGTTTTGATTTGCA
>NW_022196903.1:6695110-6700728 GCF_008632895.1 Mastomys coucha
TATGTTGTTATTGAGGAGCAGCCTTAGTCCATGGTGATCTGATAGAATACATGGAATTATTTCAATCTCCTTGTGTCTGTTGATGCCTGATTTGTGACCAATTATATGGTCAATTTTGGAGAAGGAACCATGAGGTGCTGAGAAGAAGGTATATCCTTTTGTTTTAGGATAAATGTTGTATAGATATCTGTTAAACCCATCTGTTTCATAACTTCTGTTAGTCTCACTATGTCCTTGTTTAGTTTCTGTTTCCATGATCTGTCCATTTCAGACAGTGTGGTGTTGAAATCTCCCACTACTATTGTGTGTGGTACAATGTGTGCTTTGAGCTTTAGTAAAATTTCTTTTATGAATGTAGATTCCCTTTCATTTGGAGCAGAGAGGTTCAGAATTGAGAGTTCATCTTGGTAGATCATAACTTTGATGAATATGATGTGTCCCTCCTTATCTTTTTTGATCACTTTACGGTGAAAGTCGATTTTTTTCGATATTAGAATGGCTACTCCGGCTTTTTTCTTGGGACCATTAAATTGGAGAATTGTTTTCCAGCCTTTTATTCTGAGGTAGTGTCTGTCTTTGTCACTGAGGTGGGTTTCCTGTATGCAGCAAAATGTTGGATCCTATTTATGTACCCAATCTGATAGTCTATGTCTTTTTATTGGAGAATTGAGTCCATTGATATTAATAGATATTAAGGAAAAGTAATTGTTGCTTCCTGTTATTTTTGTAGTTAGAGCTGGCATTTCGTTCATGTGTCTATCTTCCTTTAGTTTTGTTAGAAGATTACATTTTTGTTTTTTCAGGGATGTACTTCCCCTCCTTGTGTTGGAGTTTTTCATTTATTACTCTTTGTAGGGCTGGATTTATGGAAATATATTGTGTGAATTTGGTTTTGTCATGGAAAACTTCGGTTTCTCCATCTATGGTGATTGAGAGTTTTGCTGGGTATAGTAGTCTGGGCTGGCATTTGTGTTCTTTTAGGGTCTGTATGACATCTTCCCAGGATCTTATAGCTTTCATAGTCTCTGGTGAGAAGTCTGGTGTAATTCTGATAGGCCTGCCTTTATATGTTACTTGCCCTTTTTCCCTTACTGCTTTTAGTATTCTTTCTTTGTTTTGTGCATTTGGTGTTTTGATTATTATGTGGCTGGAGGAATTTCTTTTCTGGTTCAGTCTATTTGGAGTTCTATAGGCTTCTTGCATGTTCACGGGCATCTTTTTCTTTAGGTTAGGCAAGTTTTCTTCTATAATTTTGTTGAAGATATTTATTGGCCCTTTAAATTGGAGGTCTTCACTCTCTTCTATACCTATTATCCTTAGGTATGCTCTTCTCATTGTGTCCTGGATTTCCTGGATGTTTTGGGTTAGGGTCTTTTTGCTTTTTGCATTTTCTTTGACTGTTCTCTCAATGTTGTCTATGTTATCTTCTGCCCCTGAGATTCTCTGTTCTATCTCTTGTATTCTGTTAGTGATGCTTGCATCTATGTTTCCTGACTTCTTTTCTAAGTTTTCTAACTCCAGAGTTGTCTCTTTTTGTGATTTCTTTATTGTTCCTATTTCCATTTTTACGTCCTTTATGGTTTTACTCAATTCCTTCACCTGTTTGTGTTTTCCTGCAATTCCTTAAAGGGTTTTTTTGAGTCTGCTCTTTAAGTGCTTCTACTTGTTTACTTGTGATCTCCTGTAATTCTTTATGGGATTTTTTTTTGTTTCCTCTTTAAGGGTTTGTACCTCTTTACCTGTGTTCTCCTGTATTTCTTTAAGGGAGATATTCATGTCCTTCTTAAGTTCCTCTATCAGCATTGTGAAATATTCTTTTTAGATCCAATTCTTGCTTTTCTGGTGTTTTGGGATATCCAGGACTTGCTGTGGTGGGAGTACTAGGTTCTGATGAAGCCAAGTAGTCTTGGTTTCTGTTGGTAAGATTCTTGCATTTGCCTTTCACCATCTCATGATTTCTGGTGTTAGATGTTCTTTGTGTCTCTGACTAGAGCTTGTCCTGTCCCTGCTGCCCTGCAATTCCCCTGAGACTTGTGAGGCCTGTGCCTCCTGGCTGGACCCGCCTTAAAAAGTCAACAGAGAGAAAATGGTGGATCTCACCTGAGTCTCTGGGTTATAGCACTCCCTGAAGTCGGGCCCTCCACTTGCAGGGAAGGGGCAGAGAAGGTCGCTGATCCACCTCTTTCACTTGGAAGCTGAGAGGATCCTGTCTCTGCCGCCCTGCAGCTCCCCTGAGACTTGTGGGACCTGTGGAGATTAAATTCTTACATCTGAATAAAAGTTATTAGCAGCCATGCCTTAAATTTTTTTCATTAAAAGCTCAAGCCACAACAAAGTTTAACTTATTAATATACACTATTTGTGCAAGACTTTATAATTCTGGATTCTATTACATAGAGAAGAATGAGGTATTTTGGTGGTCCAGTAATGTTCTGGCTAAATATTTATTGTGTTTGTTTACCATAAATGGCTTAGGCTTTGGAGTTAACAGAAAAGGGAATCATTAGTATTATGAACAAAATATGTTAATATATTAATCATGTACATTTCCTCCCATAAATATTGTATACATATTAGATTGAAAAACATTGCTTCCTATTTTTATAATTATTGATTTAAATTTTATAAATTTTATTTATAAACTGTCATCAAGGATAGATGATAAGTAATACAGAAGAAAAAAAGAAAATAGCATCCATCATCTAGAAATAAAATCCATTAAATTTTCTTATGTCAAGTCAATTAATAAACTTAGTAAGAAAACAATTTTGATTCTAAATATATCAGAGAGTTACTACCAAACTTGCATAGACATGTTACACTGAAATGATTAACTTAACGAAATACAATTCATCTGTGACACAAGTATCATTCAATTGATTTATCCTGACCATGACCATGTAGCTCAGTTTCGTTCTATGTCAAGTCTATATAGGAGGAGTGACAAATGGCTTCAGAACATTTAGAAGATGGAATGAAGCCTATGGGTTGCCACAGCCACATGGGTGTGCCTTGGTGTAACACAGCCCAGTGTTCTATGTGTCCTGAGGATTTCATGTTGTTTTGGAGTTCTGCTCTGCTTGCTGTTCTCAAATCTCTCTTAATCTAAGAGTTATATGAAAATTTTAAGGTGACTTTTAGCCCCTCACCAGGCAATATCTCTGGCATTAGCAAGAAAAATGCTTGAGGCGTTGCTATTGGAGCAGATTGTGATACTAGATACACACTAGAGAAGAACATAGAGTTGGAGATTGTGAACAATAACTACCACCCTTAGAAAACATTTGGAAAAATAAAATTTTTAGTTAAGTTAGGTTGAGATGTATTTACCTCTGGCTACAATGTTAAAAAAGTCTTAGGAGACAATATGAAGTTCAGAAAGCACACTCTTATTCCTTAAGCTAGGAACCTTTTCTGGTCAGGAAATAAGAATGGCAATACTGGTTTAACCATCACTGAGTCTGGATTGGTGATAATTGGTTCCTTATACCTATTTTTTGCACTCAGCTTCCTAAAATGATTTATTTAGAATTGCTGATGAGTAAATATACATTTTGAGGATTTCAGGTAGGTATGACTGATTTTTATATAAAAGTTTAGATTTGTGTTCTTTTAAAATTCTTCCTTCTTCTTGAGTTCCTTGTGGAATGTGGGTTGTTCTTCCTGTATTCCAGACTTCTGCACTAATAACCATTTATCAGAGAGTGCATATCGTATTTGTTCTTTTGTGATTGGGTTACCTCACTCAGGATGATATTCTCCAGATCCATCCATTTCCCTAAGAATTTCATAAACTTATTGTTTTTAATAGCTGAGTAGTACTCCATTGTGTAAATGTACCACAATTTCTGTATCCACTCCTCTGTTGAGGGACATCTGGGTTGTTTCCAGGTTCTGGCTATTATAAACAAGGCTGCTATGAACATGGTGGAGCATGTGTCCTTGTTACATGTTGCAGTATTTTTTGGGTATATGCCCAGGAGTGGTATAGCCAGGTCCTCGGGTAGGACGATGAACCCTGTGAAGGTTCTGTGCCCCAGTGTAGGGGAATGCCAGGGCCAGAAAGTGGGAGAGGGCGGGGTGGCAGGCATGGGGAGGGGGGAGGCAACAGGGGTTTGTTTTTGTTTGTTTTTTTTTTTGTTTTTTGGAGGGGAAACTGGGAATGGAGAAATTCACATGTAAATAAAGAAAATATCTAAAATAAAAAAAATAAATTAAAAAAAAATTCTTACAAGATTACTTTTAAAGATAAATAATAAAATAATTACTTCTTTCTTTGTATCCACAAATTGCTGCCTGCCATGAAGAGAAATTGGTTGAGAAAAATTCTTTGCTTGCTTATGCTTTGTTAGTCTATAACAAGTTGTTTCATTATAAATGTACATGGGTTTTTAGAATAATTTGTTTTCTTTACCTGTATTATTTAATGTTATTTCTTGTAAAGGTATTGGAAAATACACTGTTTTTTCATAATCATTCACATGATGAAAACTAAAACTTAAGCATGTTATAATTATAAATGGCATAAAAGATTTTCTTAGGCTATATAAGCTATGAAAAAAAAAGAAGAGACTCTTCCACATTGGAATCCTTCCCATATTCAATCACCAAACCCAGACACTATTGTGGACGCCAGCAAGTGCTGTACGACAGGAGTCTGATATAGCTTTCTCCTGAGAGGCTCTGACAGTGCCCAACTAATACAGAAGTAGAGGTTCACAACCATCCATTGGACTGAGTACAGGGTCCCCAAATAAGGAAGTAGAGAAAGGACCCAAGGAGCTGAAGGGTTACAGCCCCTTAGGACGAACAACAATATGAACTAACTAGTACTGTCAGAGCTCCCAGGGACTAAAGCTCCAACCAAAGAGTTCACATGGTAAGATTCATAGCTCCAGCAGCATATGTATAGCAGAGGATGGCCAAGTCTCATCAATGGGAGAAGAGGCCCTTGGCCCTGTAAAGATTCTATGCCCCAGTGTAGGGGAATATCGAGGGCCAGTAAGCAGGAGGGGGCAGGGCAGTGAGCAGGGGGACGGGAGAGGGAGCAGGGTTTTATTTTACTTTTAGGTTTTCTATTTTCTTTTTTTTTCTTTTTTTTCTTTTTTTCTTTATTCTTTTTTTTTGGGGGGGAGTTGGGGGAACCAGAAAAAGGAGATATTGTAAATAAAGAAAACATCTAATAAAACATTTTTTTTCAAATAATGATTTTATAAAAAGTCAAACAAACATGTCTTTAATTTCAGGGTACATAAGTCTCACCAGACCTTTTTATTTATTTATTATTATTATTATTATTATTATTATTATTATTATTATTATTATTTTATTAGACATTTTCTTTATTTACATGTTATATGATTTCTCTTTTCCCAGTTTCCCCTCCATAAAACAAAAAAAAACAAAACACAACAAGAACAAACCCCTGTTGCCTCCCTGTCCCCATGCTTGCCACCTCACCCTCTTCCACTTATTGGCCCTGACATTTCCCTATACTGGGGTACAGAACCTTCTCAGGGCCAAGGGCCTCTCCTCCCATTGATGATTGACTTTGCAATCCTCTACTATACATGTGCTGCCAGAACAATCAGACCCACCATGTGCAGTCCTTGGTTGGT
>NW_022196903.1:6701470-6712437 GCF_008632895.1 Mastomys coucha
TATACAAAGAATCAACCAAACCAGGAGCTGGTTCTTTGAGAAAATCAACAACATAGATTAAACCCTTATACAGGCTAATAGAGGGCACAGAGACAGTATCCTAATTAACAAAATCAGAAATGAATAGGGAGACATAACAACAGACACTGAGGAAATACAAAAAAATTATGAGATCCTACTACAAAAGCCTATACTCAATAAACTGGAAAACCTGGATGAAATGGACAATTTTCTAGACAGATACCAGGTACCAAAGGTAAATCAAGATCAGATCAATGATCTAAACAGTCCTATCTCAGTTAATGAAATAGAAACAATCATTAATAGTCTCCCAACCAAAAAAGACCAGGACCAGATGGGTTTAGTCCAGAGTTTTATCAAACCTTCAAAGAAGACCTAATACCAATACTCCTCAAACTATTCCACAACATAGGGACTGAAGGCACTCTACCCGAATTCGTTCTATAAAGCCACAATTACTCTTCTACCTAAACCACACAAAGACCTAACGAAGAAAGAAAATTTCAGACCAATTTCCCTTATGAATATTGATGCAAAAATACTCAATGAAGTTCTTGCAAAGAACACATCTAAATGATCATCCACCATGATCAAGTAGGCTTCATCACCAGGCCTTTGAAAAGTACATAACACCTTCTAATAGTGTGATTGAATGTTTAAGCATGTTCAGACAAATCATACACCAAAAGACAGCAATCAAAACATTGAACATGAAAATATTGTCTGCTGTTTATACATTGGTTGCCTTACTGATTTTCACTTTATCAAAACATCTCTTTTTAGGCTCACAGCTATAATACAAGAAGTTGTCTCTATAATACAAGAAGTTGGATATGATTGTATGAAATAATTCATAAGTTCTTTACTATCATTTATTTCTTTCTTAAGTCTGTATCCTTAATTTTGTATAAGGTTATTATGAATGTTTTTTTCTAGTATATTAATTCAATACTTAATAGAGTTTAGTTATCAAAGATTATAGTTTTTCTAAAAACAATATTATTTGATAAGCAAGAAGGCAGAAATCTACATGATTTCTTCTATTCCTCTTTTATGAATTAGAGGATATAATGCTTGCAGTCATTTATTGCACCATTTTTCTCTGTCCAATCACATTAGGGCAGTGACAGGCCTGTTATTGGACAGGAATAGAGAAGTAGAGCTAGGGTTTGAGGAGGAAAAAGAGCAGAGAAAAGGAGGGGGAGGAGTTTCTTCATCATGGAGGCAGACAATGAGGATGAGTCAGACCCTGGGTAGTTAAAACCAAGCAAAGGTTATTACAAAATAGATTAATTGTGTTTAAATATTGTCCTTATTATTTGGTTCTGAAATTATTGTATTGGCATCTTGTAAATTGTGATCTCATTATTGTATAAACCTGATTAGATAATTAAGCCTTAAGAGTCATGCATTAGCTGCAGGGTCCTAGGTGCTAGATGAATGTTTGGGGTGTGTGTAAGATGTTGCATGTAAGTGTGAGGATGTTGTTAGCTGGGAGAGAATAGCAAGAACCTGCTGGGACATGGTGTTGCCAGTCGGTACTGGTTTAAGAACATGGCCCAATGGGAAAGGGATTGGGGGGTGGATTCATTTTTTTTATTAATTCGTCCAACTATCATCAAATGAGATTTTATTTGGTTTTCCTCTCAAACTGCTCAGACAACTATTTCAGCCAGCTGCATGCAGAAAATGGAAAGGAAATAGTTTCCCTCCAAATAAGAGCATTTATATGATACATTCATTGCTCATATGTATGATTTATAAACATCACATTTTTGTTTAGAGGGCTATTTTAAATACCCATAACCAAAAGTATTTCATCCCTTAAGAAGGATTCAAAATCAACCATCTACATATTGCTGTATGGACACTTCAAATACTTCTAATATTTCTATCACTTTTTAATTATATTAGTCTGCAGATATAGTAAATAATTTTCTTTTAAATAGTATCATGTACCCAAGAGTTATGTTTATTCAAAGAGAATAAAGGAGCTGTACCATTCATGTCACCAAAATAAATCATTGCTGTATGTTCTATGGGATCACCATGTAATTTTCTATTTTAATATACATGTTTGTTTGACCCAATGTACTTATTTTGTGAGAAGATGATTATAAAATATTCACTGTTATAGATCATCTTTGATGTGTATAGATCTCTGGTCTCTACATAGGCAGTTCCCCATAGTTGGTATATGAAGGCTTGAGGCTTAAATGTTTTAAACCTATGGCTTTTCTGTAATACGACAGTAAAAGCATACCATTTCACATAATGCAGTAAGGATCTAGAGCAGAGACTCACCAGTAACTTATCTACAGTGTTGAGAACATAATTGAAAGGAGAGAATATTCTTGTATACGAAGACATGGAAGTCCACCATTAAGCTTTTCATATATGGAGCTATGGCTTATTATATTCTCAAAAGCTGATGAGATTATTTGAATGTGTATGTAAATGTACATGTAGGAAAGATGATAAAAGAGAAATGTACAGGTAAATTTAATAAGTAATTTCTCTAAAATTTAAATAAGCAATGAAATTGGGAAATAATTTCACCCTGTATTGTGTGTGATGGTAGAAACACTTTCACGTTAGTTTTATATCTCTAAGTCCTATTGCAAAGTTGGTTTTGTGATAAGATTCAATAAATGTTTTATGCATTAGTGTCTGAATCAACAAACCATATTTACAGCTTTCCAAAAATTATAATAGCATCATTTACTTCTCCCATTTGTTTTGTTTCTGTGCAATTTACTACTTTAGCAGAAAACAATAAGAGATATGGCCATTATGCTATTTTAAGACTGACAGGCAGCCGTGTTTAATGTCTATGCCCCATTTCCCTTCTCTTTCAAACAAAACTCATAATCATACACACATCATTGCTGGCTTATACATGGATTAGGTGCATGTGATTTACATCAACCTACATTTGACACCAAATATGCACTCAACTCTTAGCAATTCTTTTAAGCACATTTTGATTAATATGAGACATTCTTAAAATATCAGGGTTAATGTAGTATTTTAAAGCAGGTTTCATATTTATTCTAATATTTTAATGTTTTTAAATATAATGTCAGTTTTTTGGTACATCAATCAATTCTACTTATTTCATGACATATTTTTGAAAACCTTACTCAGAAAATTACAGTGCCATCATTGTTATTCTTGCTTCAGTTTTCATGATGTAATTTAAGGATATTGTGATGGTTGGAGTAAAAATGCATTCCCCCCATGTTAATATATTTGAATGTTTAGTCCCCAGGTCCTAAATAATTAGGAAGAATTAGGAAGTGTGTCCTTATTAGAGGGTGTGAGTTACTGGGGATGGACTTTGAGGTATTACTGTAACAGGCTTGAGAATGTTGTTTCTTGGAGTAATTATGAAAGACTTTAAGACCCGGGAACAGAATGCTATTGAATTTCTAATAAGCCATACTATGAGGAACATAAAAAAGCAACGATGAGGGGCCATGCCTATCCACTGGATAAGATCTCTACAGGCTCTATCTCCCCTTTCTTTGTGCCACCCACCCTTCCCAAAAATTTTAACCCAGAATTGTTCCTGTCTAAAACAAATGCAGGAACAAAGAGTGGAACAGAGACTGAAGGAAAGGCTATCCGGAGATTGCCTCACCTAGGCACCCATCCCATCTACAGACACCAAACCCAGACACTATTGCTGATGCCAAGAAGTACTTGCCGGCAAGAGCCTGGTATAGCTGTCCCCTAAGAGGCTCTGCTAAAGCCTGACCAATACAGATGAGGATGCTTGAAGCCAACAGTCTGACTGAACACAGGGACCCCAATGGAATAGTTAGGGGAAAGATTGACAGCACTGAAGGGGATTACATCCCCATGGGAAGAGCAAAAGGTATCAACTAAGCAGACATCCCAGAGCTCCCAGATACTAGGCCACCAACTAAAAAGTACACATGGAGGGCCCCATGACTGTAGCTACATATGTATAAGAGGAATATGCCTTATATGGCAACAATGGCATGGGAGGTTCTTGGTGCTGTGGAGGCTTGATGCCCCAGTGTAGGAGGATGCTAAGGTGGTGAGGTAGGAGTGGGTGAGTGGGTGGGAGAGCAGTCTCATAGAGGTAGGGGTTGGGATGGGGTTTTCGGAGGGGAAACATGGGAGGGGGACACCATTTGAAGTGTAAACATATAAAATAACCATTTTTTTAAAAAAAGTCATGAGGAATAATTTGAGTACTCATAACTGTTCAAGTGGTTTTAAAGGGGAAGAATATTACCAGTGGGCTTAAAGACTCTTCTGGTAATCTTATGGCAAGTAAATTTACTGTTATTTTACTCTTGCCCTCAAATTTGCTTGAGGCTAAATTGAAGAGTTTTGGGTTAAAGGTTTTACAAACCAGATGTTGGGATAGTTTGGTTTACTGTGTCACATGATTAATAGTGATCACTAGTATGCAGATCTCCATTGAGGTGACAATAGAGCAAAACCTGTTCATAAGGAAATCAAAGGATATAAGAAAAGCATGAGTCGAAGTGGAGTAAATGTTGTAGCACACTCAAGCACAGTCCTACCCAGCTAAGCTTCAAACTTGTGAAAATGAATTAAAGAAAAGCTTAATCAGCAAAGGAATCCAACAATTATGAAGAACTTCCAGAAGTCAAATCAAGGAGGTGTCCAGTTTCTAACCCAAGCAAACAGAGGAACAAGACAGCTTTGCTCATGCGATTCTAGCTTCATCAAGCTTCATAAGAGCTTATGGAATGTTTCTCCTCTATTTCATATAGACATTGAGGACAGATTTTTGACAGGGAAGTCCCTGCATGGAGGAACAGAAAAACCATTCCATGAAGCTGTGAAGGCAAATCCTAAATTGCATTGGAGATCCCAAGATGTTCCCAATTTCAGAGCTGTAGGGGGATGCCTATCAAGAAGAGGTGCTCATAGGATGTGGAAATAGCCCATGAGAGAAGTATATTGCAGTCAACAAAGCTTAATCTAGCTAGAGATCTGAAGGGTGCTTTGATATCAGGCCTAGAGATGCAGACTTTGGAGTTTTTCCTGCTGCTTTTAGGTCTTACTTTGGTCCAGTACTTCCTCAATATCCTATGTATCCTCCATTTGGAATGGGAATATATTCTATGGTAATATATATTCTATGCTATTGTATGATCTGTATGATTTTGATTTTACAGAACAGTATATTAAAGATATTGTCTTGAGTCTCAGGGGAGACTTTTGACTCTTAAACAACATTGAGATTGTGGTAGACTATGGAGACTTTGGAGTTGGACTAAATACAATCTGCATTATGACTATTGTGGCCAGGGAATGGAATGTGGCAGTTAAAATAAGAAGGGTCCCAGATACTCATGTATTTCCATGCTTAGTCCCCAGTTGATCAAAAATTTGGTAAGAATTAGGAGATGGCCATGTTGGAAGACATATATTCTCTTTGGAGAAGCTATGTTATTGAGGGTCAGCTTCAAAAACCCAGGGTCTAGCTTTTCTACCTACCAACTACAGATAAGGGTGAAAGCCCTCAGAACTGTTCCAGCAAATGCTTGTCTGCTTCCCACCATGATGATCATTAACAACCCTCAAAAATGATAAGCAAGCTTCCAATTAAATGGTATTTTCTATAAGAGCTGCTTTAGTCATAGTTTCTCTTGACTATAGTATAACAGTCCATAAGACAGACTTTTCCTCCCTATTATCTCTAGAAAAATATAAAGTTGTCTGTGTTTGTGAAATATAGGGAAATTTACAAAATTACAGTAATGTGAAGAAGTCACAGTTTATGACATGTAATTTATGAAACCAGAAATTAATGACATTTTAAGACTTAAAAGTTTAGATAATGTAGAAAATTTTCTAAAATTCTTCAAATGGGAAAATACTTCAGAATAATACTGATGGAGAAAATATTACAAAGTGATCACTGCTTTACAGTACTTAGCTAGAAGTGCTATTTTAGAAAACCTAATGTATATAAGGTACTTATGCATTTGTTTGGGTAAATTAAAAAAACATGAGGTATATTAGAAATCTTGTGTTAATGAAACTAGCAAAATAAATAGGAAATTAGCACCAAATCATAGAAAAAATAGTTAATTAAAATGATCTAAGAAGGTGATATTACATGAAATAAAAATGAATAAAAGTGAATGAAAAAGTAAATACACACTGCATCATAAATGGGAAAAATTGATAAGTATGTTAAAGAAAAATTCATGAAACAAATGTGAATATTTTTATTAATTTACAAAACTCATAATTTCTATTTTAAATATTTTAAAGGGTATAAATATGGAGAGGAATTTTAATTTATGTTCTGTATCAATATAACATATTTAGCACAATATGTAAAATCAGAAGTGATTATTGGCTTCTGTAATTTTTGTTAGAAAATTTACATGAATTTTCATATTTCAGACTTTCACATGGAACTAAAATTTACAATCCATATTTCTTATTGAAAATTTATTTTATAAAAGTTAGAATAATCATCTGAAATTTTGATGAAATTTTATGAAATATAGACTTAGCCACATTGGGTAGTACCTTAAATGCTTTAAATATTTGCTCAGTTTCACTGGATAGCATCTTTCAGAAAAAAAAAATACTTTAAGTAATAAGTTTATTTTTAATCTTTTAAAAAATTGTGTCGTAGTTTATTATTTTTTGTGCGTGCTTTACCTATTGAGTAATATCTGCACCCTATGTCCAGTAGCTGTGGAATCCAGAAGAGACCGTCAGATCACTGTGAACTGAAATTATAGAAGATTTTTAATCAACACTAGGTGGGTGCTAGGGGCTGAACCTGTATCCTCTTGGGAATTAATAAGGACTCTTTACCATTGAGCCAATTCTCATCCCATGATTTTTTTTGTTTGTTTGATTCATCTTTCATTTTGTTGAAACAATGTTTGATTATGTAGGTATGGTTGGCTTAGAACTTATGTGTTGTCCAGATTGGCCTCAAATCCATAGGGATCTGTCTGACTCTGCTTCTCAAGTACTGAGACGAAAGATGTGAGCTACTAAGCTGAGGTGATGATGAAGATGATGATGAAGATGATGATGATGATGTTGTTGTTGATGATGGTGGTGGTGGTGGTGGCGATGACAACAACGACGATGATTAATTTCTGTGTGCATGCATGGACACATGTGCACACACATGCACATGGCAATGTAATTAGGGATCACTTCATGGCACTCATGTGGATATCACCGGAAGTTTGTTTTCTTCTTCAAGCTTGAGTTCTGTGGATTGAACCCAGACTCTATTATTTGAAAGTTCTAAATTCCAAGAGAACCTATTTCTCTTAATGAGTCAGTTATGTCATCTATTTCTTACAGTCATATAGAGTTGACAAGAACAGACAGCATAAAATTTTTCTCACTGTCTAAGAACCAAATATGTCCACATATGAGGGGTGGTAATAAGGATTACTTCACAAAATACAGGCAATCAATTTGAGTTATGAATTCATTAACAATTGTAACTGACCTACTTGGGGGTACGCAAAGGTTGGAATTGTATGGAAAAGATGTGTGTAGAAAGTTAGGGATTCTTTTACACCTTGTAGTTTGTTTTCTGTGTCCAAACCAATACAGAAAAATTATTAATCGCTCAAAAGTTGGCGAATCAATTGCAAAGCAATGTGTCTTTAACTTATGTATAAAAGTTTAAAGAATAACACTGACAAATATTAATTTATGCTGCTTAGTTTTCCACTTAGTTGCAGGAGAAAAACTTTAACCTCTTAATTGTGGTACCTGCCCAACCCATGCATATGGACCTGCTCCCTGTCTCAGCTCAGTGACTTCTTTGTTTCTTTTTTTTTATTTCTTTTTTTATTAGATGTTTTCCTTATTTACAATATCTCCTTTTCCAGATTCCACTCCAAAAAAAAAGAAAAATATTTAAAAGAAAATTAAAATAAAAACAAAAACTAAACCAATCGCCTGTTCCCTTCCCCCTCCCCCTGCTCACCATCCCATCCCATCCTGCTTACTGGCTCTGGCATTCCCCCACACTGGGGCATAAAACCATCACAGGGCCGAGGTCCTCTCCTCCTATTGATGACTGACTTGGCCATCCTCTGCTATACACATGCTTCTGGAGCCATGATCCCCTAATGTGTACTCTTTGGTTGGAGTTTTAGTCCCTGGGAGCTCTGGGGGTACTAATTAGTTCATATTGTTGTTCGTGCTAAGGAGCTGAAAACCCTTCAGCTCCTTGAGTCCTTTCTCTAGCTCCTTCATTGGGGACCCTGTACTCAGTCCAATGGATGGCTATGAGCTTCTACTCCTGAATTAGTCAGATACTGTCAGAGCCTCTCAGGAGACAGCTATATCAGGCTCCTGTCATACAGCACTTGCTGGCATCCACAAAAGTGTCTAGGTTTGGTGACTGAATATGGGAAGGAGTCCCAGGTGGAGCCGTCTCTGAATTGTCCTTCCTTTAGTCTCTGCTCCATAGTTAGTCTCAAGGACTTCCACATAAAATCAGGTACTCTCAAACTAACAGAAAAGAAAGTGGGGAAGAGCCTCGAGCACATGGCAAAGAGGAAAATTTCCTGAACAGAACACTAATAGCTTATGCTCTAAGATTAGGAATCGACAAATGGGATTTCATAAAATCGTAAAGCTTCTGTAAAGCAAAAGGCACTGTCAATAGGACAAAATGGCAACCAACAAATTGGGAAAAGATCTTTACCAATCCTATATCTGATAGAGGGCTAATATCCAATATATACAAAGAACTCAAGAAGTTAGACTCCAGAGAAAAAAGTAACCCTATTAAAAAAATGGGGTACAGAGCTAAACAAAGAATTCTCAGTGACTTTCTTTCTAATGTGTTTTCCTCTTGAGATAATTTCTGTATGTGGGGCTTAAGTTACATGAGACATCCAGTAATTGGTTGTTTTCTGTTGCTTAACAGCAATCTTACATCAAATTTCTCCTTGAGATTATACATTTAGACATGTGAATTACTCTATCGTTTGTGTGTGTGTGTGTGTGTGTGTGTGTGTGTGTGTGTATGTGTGTGTGTATGAAAGATTGATTCATGTTTTCCAGCCTGGCCTTGTACCTTCTTCCTCTGCTTCCAAAAGTGTAAGTTTACAGTCATAGGTCAATATGAAGCTTCCTTTAAAATTCTTTGCAGATATATGATTTTGTCCTCTGAACTTCATTCAACAATTGTAAGGGAAATTATGTGCAAAAATATCACAAGGTATTTACCCCTGTTACTATCTATAAATTGACAACTTTGTATTTAGCTTTAGATATAAGATGGAAGGAATACACCTTATATTACTCTGTATATTTCTTCATCCCTCTTGTTACTAAATGCTGGTAAGGAAAACAACTTCTCTATTTAGTAAGCCAATGAAGCTATATTTGCTTTACTTAGGTAACTTATTTAAAGCTAGGAAACTTATTCTAGTGTCCTAATGTTGTATATTCATCCTCCATCTTCATTTTTACTGTAATTAGATTTCAACAGCTTCAGTACTCTTATTCTTTCATCCTTTGTTTTTTAAAAATGCGTCACTTACTTATTCCGGAGTATTTTCTTATAAACCTCATTATTTTAACTATAATCATGGACAGATCTTATTAATATATTGTTCCTGCATAATTTAGAATTCCACTTGATTACACTAGAAACATTATGTTTATTGATTTCTTTGAAAATATCAGTAGAAAAATAATCCATGTATGTGAGTCTCACCCTTCTTTACATCTGAGACTCAAGCCTTTACATTTGCAGGCTTCCACTTGCCAGAAAATGAATGCATCAAAATTTTCATCTCTCTATGAGCCATTTTCTTCTGTTCACTTTAGATTCTCCCTTTATTCTTATACTAGTAAATTACCAAAGTTGGCCTTTTAGAGGTTGTTTTTATCTTAACCTCAGAATGCATCCTCTGTGTTCATATTTTCTTTCTTGACTTGATAAAGTGAGTATGCCACTTTACTTCCTCAGGTCCTCCTCTGCTACATCCCTAGGAGGCTCATTTTTGCAATTTGCTTATATAACTATAAAACCTTTCCTCTACTTTCTCTTTATGAAATAATTTATACAATTTTCTTCCAATTACATCCCAAATAAATATATATCCACATAAATTATTTATTCAAAATATATGCATTTGTCTTATATTTCTACTTATTATAAATATGTTAATTGAGAATATTGAACTATCCACTTCTTTATATCGTTACTGAAGTATGGGTCTAAGAACAATGTATTCCAAAGTAACAGTGAAGTTATAAAATTATTCATTGAAAATTCCCTTTTAGTGTGTTATAGAGATAATTTCCTAACTTCTATTACATTTTATTTATAGCATGAATTTAAAGGCCAGCAATAGAAAGAAAATTTTATTGGCCATATTACTATGCCAGCTATAACCAATTTTTTTGTTTTACTTAACTCTGGTATAAAGAGTTTCAATTAGCATGCTTGCAGCATAATATTCTCTGTCAATACATCATAGCAATATTCTAAGCATGAATGCACTTTAGTGAGAACACAAATCATTAGTAATGAAGTGGTCCTTTGACAGATTAAAAACAGAAATGAACTAAGCAGAATGGACTAAGAGGCACTTTGCCTATCAGGAGGTTCTGGAGACATGGCTGTTTTCTTCAAAAATTCTTAACACATAAGACTGAATACGCAATGATGGTATTTTTCCTAATTTATGAAAAAATGTTTGGTTCAAATAGTAACAGTTTTTACAATTTACATAAAATTGAAAGTGTTTACCTCCTTGCTCACTAGATCAGAAAATCAAACCTTAATGAATCAGGTTACCTAACCAATGCCATAGACTTTTTAAAGATACAAACTTAACTAATATCAAATTATTTTGAATGATTAATATTTTAATTTAACTTTCTTGCTAATGATTCTCTCTCTCTCTCTCTCTCTCTCT
>NW_022196903.1:6712447-6751266 GCF_008632895.1 Mastomys coucha
CTCTGTGTGTGTGTGTGTATGTGTGTGTATCTGTAATACAATGAATTCATTAGTGTTTCTCATATATATTTTTTTTTTGTGAGGACTTGAGATTGGATAATCTATCAAGGGACTTATCTCAGGACTATTTTTGTAGTCCACAGCCATTTTGCCTGTAGCTCTTTATCTAGAATGATACTTTGTATACTTTATCAACCTGCACTGGCATGCCAACTGGTATTTTCAATCTGTATGTCTTGTTTAATTGATCCTATTGTTGAAATTTCCCCATTGTATATAGAACCCAAATATTGTAGAAGACATTCTTATCCTTTGTCTCTTAAAGTCTTTATCATTCTCTTGTGCAATTTTACCCGAGCCTTAGCTGTGTTTTAGATATAGCAACTAGCTGTGGTTATGGACAGTTGTTCTCTGTGTTTTGACCAGAAGTTGGTTTTTGACCCTGCAAGTATGAGGAACAAAGTCCAGCTTCCTCACATCCATGTGAAAAGCAGTGAGTTAGAGACCTGCCTGTAATTCTAGAGCTCAGATAGTCAAGGAACTGAGGTGACAAATACAAATAGCGTAGGCAAATTTAATATTCTTCTTATTCAAAAAGGGACCATGCCTCAGCCAATAAAGTATAAAGTGATGGAAGAACACAACTCATAGTTTACTGATGATCTCTACATTTATGTTATACACATGTATTCATGAATTCAGAAGGATAAAATTACAAGCCACAGGGGCAACTGAATATTTATTGATTCGTGTCAACTTTACAAAAATTTCTCAGATTTGAAAATGGAGAACAACCAAATGAAATTGTACGATAAATACTAAAAATCCAAGCATTTCATCAAAACATGAAGCACATAAAAAATCATCAGGTTATCCCTAATTATTGAGTGCAAATTTTAATGCAACCAGGCACTTCTCTAAGCTGTGTATTACAAGAATGTTCTAGAGAATAGATAACCTTTAGAAATGCTCACCAGAACAATTTCTGACACAGATATAAGAAATCTATCACTCTCATGTACTACTCATAGATGTGTAATATAGTCTAATATTTCTGAAACAATTTGAGAATTTTTGCAAAAGTGAATATAATACTACCAAATTTACATGTTTTCCATATATAAATATGCACTCAAGAGAAATAAAATTATATGTATATGAATATTACCATCTGTGTTTGTTATAAATGTTTTCTATTTTTATTAGTTTTAATTAAGTTATTTACTTTCCATCCTAGTTTAGGCTTCCTTTACCTTCTAACCTCCCAGTCCTACCCTCTCATTTGTATCATCCCCACATCCACAGCCTTCCCTTGTTACATAGAAAAGGTAGCTCTGTTAAAAGAAAGTATTGCGCGCTGGAGAGATGGCTCAGCTGTTAATAGCACTGACTGCTCTTCCGAAGGTCATTATTTCAAATCCCAGCAACCACATGGTGGCTCACAACCAGCCGTAATGAGATCTGACACCCTCTTCTGGTGTGTCTGGAGACAGCTACAGTGTACTCACATATAATAAATAAATAAATCTTTAAAAAAACAAAAGAAAAAAAAAGAGAAAGTGATGCAAAGGCAGGCAGCACTGTCAGAGAAGGCCCCTCTTTTCATTGTTAGGAATCTCGCATGAAGATTATATGCACAACTATTATATATGTGAAAAGGGACTGCATCTGTCTCATTCATGCACTCAGATAGAAAATTCAGTATTTGTGGGTCCTTATGTACTCAATTTAGATGATTTTCAATGTTTTCTTGTAGTGCCCTTGACCACTCTGGTTTCTTCAATCCTTCTTCACCCTCTCCCACACAATTCTCCAAGCTCTACATAATGTTTGACTGTGGGTTTCTTCATCTGTTTACATCTGTTGTTAAGTGAAGCCTCTAATATGAAATCTGAAGGTAAATGGAAGGAAGTATAAAAGAGCTCCCTGAGTGAGGTAACCCAGACACAGAAAGGAAAACATGGTATGCCTTCACTTATAAGTTTATATTAGCATAAAGTACAGGATAAAAATGCTATATTCCACATACTCAAAGAAGCTAAGTAACCAGGAGGGACCAAGGAGGGATAGAGAGCTTGGTTCACTGATAAGGGGATATGGAATAGAAATCCTGGGTATATGGAAGGAGGGGAGTGTATGGGGGATGTGGAGGGTATGGGAACAGGAAGGGAGAGGTGGGGAGATTACACAGGGGGCAGTAATGAGAGTGACAACTGAAGTGTTGGTTGTCATCTATGCGACAAGCTAGAAACCTAGGACTATGGAAATTCCCAGGAATTTATGAGGCTGACCTTAAGTAAGACTCCTAGCAATGAGGAATGTGGAACCTGAAAAGACCATCTCCTAAAACCAAGCAAGACTTCCAGTGAAGGGATTGAGACATCAACCCAGCCACAAAACCTTTGATTCACAATTTGTCCTACCTACAAGATGTGCAGGGGTACAGATGGAGCAGAAGTTGAGGGGATGCCCATCCATGGACCGGCTCAGCCTGTGACTCATGCCATGAGAGCGTGCCCAACCCTGATACTATTAATGATATTCTGTTATACTTGCAGATAGGAACTTAATATAGCTGTAACTGTTTATAATAGCTAACATCAGGAAGGGAGCCAATATGCCTCAAGAGAAAAATATTTTTTAAAGTTATATTCAAAATATGAAATAATTTATAATAACATAAAAGGCTATCAAATATTGATGTATCTAACTATGAAAACACTCTGAACACAGACACAGAATCAAAACCACAAACTGTATAATTCCACGAGTCATATTGATCTCTTGTGAAGAAAGAATAATGCTTGGCCAGAAGGTGGGGGATGCCCAGTGACAAAAGGAGACACTTGTAGACCTAGATTTTTCAAAACTTACTTTTAATAAAGGCTATTTATTTATTTATTTATTTATTTATTTTTACACTCCAGATTTTTTATCCCCCTCTCAGTCCTCTCTCTGACTATTCCATATCCCATGCCTCTTACCCACTAGGATGTACCTACCCACCCCTATCCCCCACACAACAGACCTCTCCATTCCCCGGGGAATGGCATTTTCTCTGACTAAACCCAGATCCTCTGAAATGCTTTGCATTCCCCTCTAATCCACCACACATCAGAGGTAGTGGAAAGGAAACTTTAATAGAGCAAGGTAGTATGTGGACCTATTTAGAAATACTTCTTTGAAGCAAATCCGGTCTCTGCACTGTCAGAATATCAGCAGTTCCGTTCATATCAATCAGCAGTGGCAGTTAGATCTACACGCAAATACCATTCTTGAATCAGCAATGGCATGCATATCCAGAGGAAACTGCAAGGCCCTGACAATAGTCTTGAGTCCATGGAAGTGGCAAGCAGCCACCAGAACATCACCAGAAGTATTTGTGATGCAACAAATGATGACCAACAAGAAAGAGTAAGGTATACCAGTACCACCCAGCTTTGTCAGCCAAGCCCAGCATAAGCAAAGCCCAATGATGACCAGCAAAGAATGACAGGCATAACAATTCCATCCATCATCCCCTTTTCTTTTGGCTATATTTAGATCCTTTGCAAACATCACTTGTTTTCTCAGTAACCACTCTAGCAAAATATCACATGCTTCCAGAAAATTACCATATGTCTGTCCTTAGCAAAAAAATCCTCCCATGTATCTACTTCAGCAAAAACATCTACTCATAAGGCACTTTCCAGAATAATATCACATGACACAATGGAGCCTCTGAAGAAACCAGAAATTTCCACTTCAGACAGTAGATGGGATGGGACATATAGAAACTTTAGACAATAAATGTGCCCCTATGTTACCTATGTGATGTTCTTCCAGATAGTCATATTTAACATTTATCAGATGCTAATTTAATCATATTATATCACATCCCATTCCATTTAATCATATGATATTAATTATGTATCAGTCAGGCCCTGCTAACTCTTTTTATAATCAATTACTTGCATATAAAGAACCCTTGGTAGCTGGCAGTTTCACCTCTGTAAATTTAGTATACTATTTGTGGATAGTGGCATTATTTGTTTGCTGGTTTTTCCACAATGTCATGAACATATAAACATCACAAAGAGTTGGGAAAGAAGTGAGAAAATGCAAACTTAAACTGTGATAGATATCATATTTTAATTTGAGAGCTGAAAAAGAGCAGAAGTTTGAGCAGTCTTTTCGTGCAAATGAAACGGCTTGTGAACATCATTATGGGATTGAACTCTGTGAGGGCTGAATTTCTTCCAAAGACCGTCATAGAAACTCCAGAGGAGATTTACATAAGATGGAACTAGTAACATTAAATGGCATTTTGTCCCATTATTTATTTCTGGTTCCTCTACTCTTACTCTTCAGAGATAGTGAATCATATGTGGACATTCCCTGAGTTGAAGTTATGATCATCTAATAAGAATGCCAAGCAGAAACAAGAAACAACTTGAAAAAGGAAGCATCAGTATGAAACTAGATTTTATTTTCACTGAGCAAATCTGAGAAGGGGGGACTTAATGGGTTTCCTTTCTTTTGATTTTTTTTTTAATTTCTGGTCCTGGTTGAGTTAACTTGGGCTAATAACATATGCTGTTTTCAAATACCCCAATGTAGATAATGTTTGGAGAAAGAGATGGATGATAAAAAATTAAAATTTGGAAACAGCTGAAAATGAAATCTAGTATTTGATAAATTGTTAATATTAACTGAAATAAAATAGAAAATTGATATAAATGTTACTTCATTTTCCTGACCCTCTGTTCATCTCCCCCAACTCCTTCCATACCTGATCCTGCCCCCCTTTTCCCCTCTCCTTCCTCTTTTCCTCCAAAGTCCCTCCCAACCAGTACCTCTCAAGATTATTTTATTTCCCCTTCTAAGTAGGAATGACGCATCCACATTTTGGTCTTCCTTCTTCTTGAGCTTCCTATGGTCTGTGAGTCATAGCACGGGTATTTTGAGATTTTTGCCTAATATCCACTTATCATTAAGTACATATCACATGTATTATTTTGTGACTGGGTTATCTTACTCAGGATGATATTTTCTAGATCCATCTATTTGCCTGATAATTTCATGAAGTCATTGTTTTTAATAGCTGAGTTGTACTCTAATGTGTAAATGAACCACATTTTCTGTATCCATTCCTCTGTTGAGGGACATCTGGGTTCTTTCTAGCTTCTGGCTATTATAAATAAGAATGCTTTGAACATAGTGGAGCATGTGTCCCTGTTATATGTTGGAGCATCTTTTGGATACATGACCAGAATTGGTACATCCTCAGGTAGTACTATGTCCAATTTTCCGAGGAACCACCAACCTGATTTCCAGAGTGGTTGTACCAACTCGCAATCCCACCAGCAATGGATGAGTGTTCTTTTTTCTCCACATTCTAAACAGCATCTGCTGTCACCTGAGTTTTTGGTCTTAGCCATTCTGACTGGTGTGAGGCAGAATCTCAGGGTCGTTTTGATTTGCATTTCCTTGATGACTAAAGATGTTGAACATTTTTTTAGGTGTCTATACCCTATTCAATATTGCTCAGTTGACAATTCATTGTTTAGCTCTGTACCCCATGAACAAAGGTGTGTAGCAATTGGGGATGGAGAACTGTGCATAGCCACCAGAAAGTGCCAGATTCCAGGAAAACAAGAGGCTCCTAGGACCCAATGGGCATGACATTAGCTAAAATTCCCAGCAAGAGGAGTGGACAGAACCTGTAGAGACCATATCCAGAGGTTAAGCATGGCTTCCTGGTTGAGGGATGGGGCCCCCCAACCATCTCCAAATTTTTATCCCAGAGTTGCTCCGGTCTAAGGGATATACATAAAGAATGGAACAACGACTGAAGTAAAGGCCATCCAGATACTGCCCCACTTGGGTATCTATCCCATATGCAGACACCAAACTCAGTCACTATTGCTGATGTCATGAAGTGGTTGCTGACAGGAGCCAGATACAGAGCCTGACCAATATAGATGCTCACAGTCAACCATAGGACTGAGCATGGCTATCCCAATGGGGTAGTTAGGGAAAGCACTGAAAGAGTTGAAGGGGCTTATGACCCCATAGAAAGAGCAACAATATCAAGTAACCAGACCCCTCAGAGCTCTGAGGGAATAAACCACCAACCAAAGAATACATGTGAAGGGACCCACAGCTCTAGCTGTACATGTAGCAGAGGATGGCTTTATCTGGCATCAGTGGGAGGGGAGGCCCTTGGTCCTGTGAAGGCTCAATTCTCCAGTGGAGTGGAAAGGTAGGGCTGTGAGGCAAGAGTGGGTGAGTGGATGGGGGAAGACCCTCATAGAAGCAGGGAGAAGAGGGATGGGATAGGTGATTGAAGGGGCAAAATCAGGAAAAGGATAACATTTGAAATATAAATAAATAAAATATCCAATAAAAAAAATAAATCTTACTTTATATAAATGAATAAAATTTTCTTAGTTCTGAGATGTATCACTTTTTAAATATATTCCTGAGAAACAATGGTAGGAACATAATTCTGTATGCTTAAACTATGTTATACGTCATAAAGCAAACAGATAATCAGTTTTCTACACTTAGCATGTGAAAGCTACTCAAAATATATTTAAAAATTAGTACTAAATAGCTAATAATCTATTTAAGGCTATACATTTGGTATTACCCTTTCCTCAAGGAAGTTCTCTGATGTTAAATAGTTGATTATAAATATATATTTTATATATTTCTTTTCAAGAGATCCTGCTTTATTCTAAATATTGATATTATAACATAATTACCCCTTGTCCTTTTTACCTACCAACCATGTCATGTACCTTCATTACTCTTAAATTTATTATATGCACACATCTCAATAGAGTGTTAACTCTGTTTTTATTGGATAAGAATGCCAAGCAGATACAGGAAAGCAAAAAAAGAAAAAAAAAGAGAGAAAAGAAAAAGTTATTCACATGAAACTAGATATTACACACACATACACATATACACACAAATCTCATCTAATACAATGGTATATGTGCTGTGTGTGTGTGTGTATGTGTGTGTGTGTGTGTGTATAATTCAATACTCAATTTTTTCTATTGGATAACCAATCAATGTGTTTTTCCCTGGAAAAGACTATGTTTCCTACTCTTAGCGTTCCATTGTTTCTTGTAGTTTTTCCCCCGTGGGTTGAATCAACCTCCTGAAATTTTTCAGTCTTCCTTACCATGTATACCAGTAAACATCTTTACATTATTCATGTAGGAACCTTGGTAGAATATGGAAACCATGTTATTGACTTGAATAGTAGGGTAGGAGGGTGAAATAGTTATAAATCAGTGATTCAAATCTCTGAAAGCAGAGAAGTTAGTGGAAAGATCAAGCATCTATGGCTACTCCATAGGTTGTTGTGATTTCACATCAAGCTGTTGATGTCTTGGATCTATTTTGGATGTTTCAGAAACTTCAGAATTTGTTCCTAAGTAGAGTAACATGGAACACATCTATGGAATTTATACCTTGCTATTGATCCTTTTATGTCTCATCCTCACTGTCCATCAAGGGTTGAAGTATCTCTGGTATTTGTTTGACAACTGGGAAGTTTGATCTAAATGCTTGAGTCCAAGATGCCATGAAACTAATCCTCAGAAATGATGAAGTAGATGAAAGCATTCCTTGTTTAAAATTGTTTTGTGCAAAACAAAAATAAGGCATTCTAAAAGTTGATATTTGAAATGTAGGGCCATTGTGGTAGCGGAACATGGTCATAAGTCTTCAGAACTGGTTTATAAGGAGGCTGGGTTTTGGAGCATTTTAAGCAAGAGGCTGGAGAAAGCCTAGACTGCCTTGCAGTTTGATTGGTAATTCTTGTAGATACTAAGAAAGCCTGACTGACAAAAAGAATGAGATGTCATATCAGAATGAAAGCTCTATTAGAAAATGTCCTAAGAGCTATGTATGCTGCATTACAAAAAAAAAAAAAATCTGTATATTTTACCTGGGACCTAAGACTTTGAGTGACTTGAATTTAAAAGTAATGAAATAATTGTTTTGACAGAAGAAATTTCAAATAACATAGAATTCATATTGCAAAAAGACAGAAAACTTATCCTCTGAGGGCATATCCAAGTTGTTTTTTTTTTTTTTTAAAGGGCAACTGATAGTCCAGGCACTGTGCCCAGGGGGAAGATCTTTAGATCTTTACTAGCATCCTTAATGGGGTGACAAATAAAAACATGTGGATGATGACTAAGGGGCACTCCAAAACTAAAATTTTGAAGATATGGAATGTATGTTGAGGGAAGCTAATGGGAGGGACAGAATCAATTCAAAAGAAAGAGCATGTATGACTTACATGTAAGTTCATAGCAATAGGACTATCCAACAAGTGCTTATACCTCCACACAACAGAATGCGTTCCAGATACCAACAAAGTTTTAAAACTTAGTGTCTTGTGATAATTATTGCTATTGTTTTCTTTAATTCTATTACCTTGTTTTTCCTCTTGAATGGGGAAAAACTCTATACCATTGCATTTTAGGAGAACCAACTGTTCTTTTTGACTCTTCAAAGGTAAATTGCCCTGATAGTTCCCTGAATCTTAGGAAAGTTTTCAGTCTTAATTTTTTAATACTGTTGGAACTGGTAGGCCTCTGACAATGCTTCAGGTTGGGCTTAATGAATTTTGCATCAAGAAACAGTTGTGAGCATTTGGAAGAAAGAGCATAAGGTTTGGCTTTGATATGAAGTGTCTCTCTTGCAGATGGTGCTATGTGAGGAGGTTCTAGAAACACTTGGAGTAGAACAGAATGTATGTAGTAGGTGACCATGATCATGGCTTTGAAAGTTTTGCATAGAACATGATTTCTTTTCCTACTGTCTTTATTCTTTATCTATGAAGACATAATGATCATCTCTACCACAACCCTCATTACCATGGTACACTGAGGAAAATCTAATATCACTTATTTGATTTTTTTGTCAAGAATATTTGAATTAAGTCTAATCCTGAGAAGAGGACACTAAGATAGTTTCTCTAAATTATTTATTTTTTAAATGTCAAATTAAATAAAAATAAACAACAGCTTGTAGGTAAAACATATAAATCCATAAATAACATCTATAAGGGTTGGGGCCTAGATCCAAAAGAAAGTGCTCTAAATTGTAAATTAAGATATTTGTGACCTACAGAACATAAATTTTATTTATATTCATAACAAAACTGTATCAAAGTTAAATTTTTAATTGAATTACATATGATCAGGAAATATAATACCATACACAAAGTTTAAAGATAAAGGGTTATGAATAATAGTAGTTACCTGAGTTGTTTCATAAAGATTGTATGATTAACAATTTGTTAACACAGGTGAGGGTATATTGATTACCAATGTATTATATTTATAAGCTTTTGTATATAATAATTTTAAATTAAAATGAGTGAATTTAAACAAATTTCTCAATGTCAGGTAAAAACAATTTCATTGTGCGCTCTTGCTCCAGGGGGCACTAGAGGCCCCCAAAGCAATGCAAGCTATTGATACTGCTGCTAGTTATCTACCACAATTTGAGGAGAATGCACTATTGCTGAGTGCATCGCTTAAGTAGGACATAGGACATAGATCATCAGCAGGAAACTGACCCAGAAAATACAAGATGTTGTGCATGCTGATGAAGTAGAAATTATCCACCATCCATCTTCTCCCGCTTTGAATTATGTGATGCACAATGATGATTCATTCTACCCATTTCTTGAACAGTAACGTGGATGTTATAGTGGTAACCAATCAATTTCTTTTTAGATTCGAAACTTGCTCCACAGGAAGGAATGCATGACTGGTTGATAGCTGAGGAGATCATAATTCCTAGTGGGATATGCACTATTTTTGATTTGTTAAATGGATATTTATTCCATCTTTATTCTTCTGTTTATATCTGTGGGGCTGTGAGCTGTGCACAAGCAGCCTGATCTCTAGTTAAGCACAGGCTTTGAAGCCAGTGATCTGGTAGGTAATTTCCACCTGTAAGGAATGGCAGGTATTTGACCACGCCCCTTGGACCCTGGCTCCTGTTGCAGGTACAGCTTCTCACAGCCCCCAGCAGAGAGGTGTGTGGCCATCAGTCATGTAGAGCAATCTCATGCTCCTGGTATTCTGTCTGGACTCCACCCCCACAATTATCTGGCAACAGCCAGGTAGGCGGGCCAACTATAGAAAGGGCTGTTTGTCCTCGCCTCCCTCTCTTCCTCTCTTGCTCTCTTGGCTCTCTCTCTTGCCCTCTTTTTTTTAATATTTATTTATTTATTATATGTAAGAACACTGTAGCTGTCTTCAGACACTCCAGAAGAGGACATCAGATCACATTATGGATGGTTGTGAGCCACCATGTGGTTGCTCGGATTTGAACTCAGGACCATCAGAAGAGCCGTCAGTGCTCTCAACCACTGAGCCATCTCTCCAGCTCCCTCTCTTTCCCTCTTGCTCCCCATCTCTCTGCCTTCTCTTTCCCCCTCTCTCCAAGAGGCCTGTCTCTACTTCTCTCTCTACCCTTCTTCTCCCTCTCTCTGCCCTTCTACAATAAATGCCTTAAAACCATGGATTGCCTCTTCTCATCGAGATCTGCTCTGCTGGAGCAATGGAGCAGGTCTTCTCCTAAAGAGCACAAGTCTAACCTCCCGTCAGGAAGCCTCTCTGCTTCCAGTCACAGCTGCCAGACAACCTGAGCCAAGCCATCTGAACAAGCCAAAGATTCCCCTCCCCAGGGGACCCAGACTGAGCTCTCTCCTTCTACCCTATTTCCTTCTGCCCAGGGCCAGAGTCTGTCCATGGGCTCTGCTCCATTCTCAGCCTTACCATGACATCCAGCAGAGTCTGCTGGTGTCCAAAGGCTAGAACCTGTTGTCCCTGGCATCCATACAGACCTGAGGACCCAGAGCCAAATCCAACAGTTCCACAGGGACCCCAGACTGTGCCTTTCCACCTCCCTGGAGTGAGATCCTGCAGCTTCTCACAGCTTGACACCAGCCTGGCAGTGGCTTGCGGTCCCTGGCACAGGAAGACTTCCAGGGCCTGAGCCCTGGGCTGGACCTGGGACCCCATTTTTACCCCACATATATCCATACATTGGCACTGGTTACATCACAAGACTGTCCTCCTGCTGAAGAAGACCCTTTTATGTGGGATTAATCATTTTCTCTTCCAATCTGTAATTATCATTTTCTTCTGACATGACTTCTAAGATGGCATTACAGAGTATCCAAGGTTTACATTTCTCCTTGGTAACCTAAAAGTTTGCAGTCATACTGTAGGCCGGTAATTCACATTGTAGATGCTTTCCTTTTTCTTTGTCTTGAGGAAGGGCAAAGAGACTTAGAAATAGTAAATCAGACATTAAGAAGTGAAGAAATAGACACGTTATTGCATTTAGATGGGGGGGGGGAAGGTTGGTAACAGAGAGAGGACTGAAAGATTAGAAAGATCTCTCATTGAGTCTTATTGGTCATTGCCTGCTGCCCTGAGCAATGTGGTATGCTTGACAGATATACAGTTTTCTCCTCTCACATTCATCAGACCTGTAGAACCTGAACTATACAGATATACTGATCCAAAACAATACAGCCAAAGAATGCATGTCAAAGGGCTGTCACACTACGACAGTTGAGGTCTGCCCCTTCCCAATACCTACTATAACAGAAACATCCAGGGACCAAAACCATTCAGAAAGATAAAGGTCCTCCAAACAACACAATCAATAAAAGCCAGGGCAATATAACAACTTCAGAGGACAGCTATGCTACTATAGCAAAACCTGGATATTCTAGAACTAAAGAAGCACAAGAAAATGACCTTAAATCCAATCATGTAATGAAGATAGAGATCTCTAAAGAGAAAAATAAATCTCCTTAAGAAATATAGGAAGATATAATCAAATAGGTAGAGGTCTTTAAATAGGAAACAAATAAGGTCCTTAAATATATACAGAAAACTATAAGAAAATAGGTGAAGGAAATAAATAAAACTGTGAAAGACCTGAAAGTGGAAACAGAAAACAAAATCTGAGGGAATCCTGGAGATAGAAAACCTAGTGTAGGGAGCAGGAACAAGAGATGCAAGCATCACCAGCACAGTAAAGGAGAGAGAAGAGAGAATCTCAGGCATTGAAAAAATAAGAGAAGAAATTGATTCATTAGTTGAAGAAAATGTTAAATATAAAAAATTCTGCTTTCCAAGCTATATCACAGGGGAATGGTAATAAAAACTGCATGGTATTGGTATAGAATCAGAATGGTTGATCAATGAAATCAAATCAAAGACCTCAAAATAAACCCAAACATCTATGGTCACTTGATTTTTGACAAAGAAGGCAACAGCATACAATGGATAACAGCATCTTCAACAAATGGTGCTAGTCTAAATATCTGCATGTAAAAAATACAAATAAATCCATATTCACTAAATTGCACAAACCTCAAGTCCAAGTAGATCAAAACCTCAACATAAACCCAGACATACTAATAGAAAAGAAAATGGGGGATAGCCTTGAATTCCTTGGTACAGAAAACAGTTTACTGAATGGAATACCAGTGGCTCAGACTCTAAGATCAACAACTGAAAAAATGGGGTCTCATATAACTGAAAAGCTTCTGTGAGGCAAAGGACACTTTTCTCTTAGGGTTTCCATTGCTATGAAGAGTCACCATGACCAAGATCTTATGAAGGACAATATTTAATTGGTGATAGTTTATAAGTTCTGAGTTTCAGTCCATTATCATCAAGGCAAGAAGCATGGTGGCAACAAGGTAATCATGGTGGTAAAGGAGTTGAAAGTTCCACTTTTTGTTTCAAAGACAGTCAAGAGAAGGTTGACTCCTCAGCTAGGAGGATGGATCTCCAAAACACTTTCTCCAAGAGGCCACATGTACTTCAACAAGGCTATTTCTCCTAATACTGCCACTCCCTTAGCCAAGCATATTCATACACCTTATATCATTCGCTGGCCCCATAGGCTTGTTCAAATACAGAACACTATGGGAGACATAACTAAACATAGAATAATGAAAAATACATTTAGTCAAATTCCTAATGTACCCATTGTCTATCACAATATCAAACATATTTAAAAGTCCAATTTTCAAAGTCTCTTTAGAGATTCACTAAATCACTTAACTGTAATCCCATATAAAATCAAAATTATAAAGCAGATTAAATATCCAATATCACAGGATATACAGTACCATTCAAAAACAACATAGTGAGGAAATCCTGTAGAAAAGCAAGAACAAAAGCCAGCTGGGGAAACTCCAAACTTTTCATCTTCATGTCTGATATGAGAGTACTCCTCAGATCTGAAACGACTTTCTGCTTTGATGGCCAGAAAACAGTAATTTCTCTTGCTCTTGCTCTACTCCCTGTTAACAGATTTCCTTAGCAGGTAACCCACAACTGTGACATCTGTAACATGTTGGGGTATCAAAGGCAAGTGCAACTTTTCAGCTTCTTGTTCTAGTGTCTGATATCCACACATGATCTTCTGAGGTCCTTCAAAGGCCTTGGGTCTCTTCTCCTGCTCTGTCCTCTACAACACTCTAGGCTCTAGTTGAATCCATTCTATTGTTGGTGTTCATCGTGGCCATCCCATGATATTTCCATGTCTAGTTCATTGGAGTTTTCCACTGCATCTAGGCTCTACAGCTAGCCTCCCATAGGATCCTTTCATGGTACTAAGCCTCATCATGCTTTGAATAGGATAGACCCAGGGAGTGACACTATTAGGAGGTGTGACCTTGTAGGGGAAGGGTTGGTGTTGTTAGAGGAAGTGTGCCAATGTGGAGATGGGCTTCGAGACCTTCCTTTTAGATGCCAGTTTTTTCAGTTACTTCCTGCCTAAGTTTAGCTGTTCTGGAACTTGCTCTGTAGATTGACCTTGAACTCAGAGATCTGCATGGTTCAGACTCCTGAATACTGGGATTAAAGGCATGTAACACAATGCCTGTACCCAGGCTTTTCTCTACTTGGAACTTTCTCTAGACTGGGTTGGTTTTGAACTCAGATCTGCTTGCCTGTTTTTCCACCATACTTGCTTTCAGCATCTCATGGCCACTGTTACTCAAGATCCATGTCAAAAGCCCATGTCTTCCATCCTCAAGATCTGTATCAGGAGTTGTGCTCTACATCTCTGGACTGTAGTTCATTTCAGATTAAAAATCCAAATGAAAGCAATAACAAAGTCCTTTTTTCAACTGCAAAAGCATAAACCATAAACTTAGCAGGCTAGGATCTTGCATTGTGGTCACCACTCACTTAATCTGTTTATTTCTTTGAACATAGGATTCAGCTCCATTCAACTTCCTAGTACCGTTTTATTTCTTGAACCATACATTTTGCATTTTTTCCTTGCTATACTTGCTATTTTTCACTAAAATGTTCTTTATAGGAGTGAGTTTAGTAACCACATAAGAGAATTTATACCAGGCTGTCTTGATACTTCCTTTGTTAAAACAATTAATCTAATCTTTATGTTGCCAATTTGTCTTATTGACTATGTCTTTTGCCTTACAGAAGCTTTCCAGTTTCATGAGGTCCCAATTATCAATTCTTAAAGCATGGGCCATTGGAGTTCTGTTGAAAAATTTCCCCCTGTGCCAATGAGTTCAAGACTCTTTCTCACTTTTTCTTCTGTTAGATTCAGTGTATCTGGTTTTATCTTGGGGTCCTTGATTAACTTGTACTTGAGCTGTGTACAAGGTAACAAATATGGGCCTATTTTCATTTTTCTACATAATGACAGCCAGTTAGACAAGCACCATTTGTTGAAGATGCTTTCTTTTTTTCCACTGTATATTTTTGGCTTCTTTGTCAAAAATCAAGTGTCCATAGTGTGTGGTTTTATTTCTGGATCTTCAAATCTATTCCACTGATCATATTGTCTGTCTCTGTACCAATACCATGCAATTTATATCACTATTGCCCTGTAGTAAAGCTTGAGGTCAAAGATGGTGATTCCCCCAGCCATTCTTTTATTGTTAAATTTTGTTGTTGCTATCCTGGGGTTTTTGTATTTCCAGATGAATTTGAGAATTGCTCTTTCCATGTCTTTGAAGAACTGTGTTGGGATTCTGATGGGGATTGCATTAAATCTATAAATTGTTTTGGTAGGATGGCCATTTCACTATGTTATTCCTGCCAATCTATGAACATGGGGGAAATCTCTCCATTTTCTTAGATCTTCTTTGATTTCTTTCTTGAGAAACTTGAAGTTATTGTCATACATATTTTTCTTCTGTTTGGTTAGAGTTACCCTGAAATATTTTATAATATTTGTGGGTATTCTGAATGGAGTTGCTTCTGAAATTTCTTTTTCATCCTGTTTATCATTTATATAAAGGAAGGCTACTGATTTATTTGATTTAATTTTGTATCCAGCTACTTTACTGAAGTTTTTAATCAGCTGGAGGAGTTCTATGGTAGAGTTTTTGGGGTCACTTATGTATACCATATTTCATCTGCAAAAGTAATTCTATTATTTCTTCTTTACCAATTTGTATCCCATTGATCTCTTTTTGTTGTCTTTATTATTCTAGCTAGCAATTTGAGTGCTATGTTGAATGGATATGGGGAGAGTGGGTATCCTTGTCTTTTCCACAATATTAGTGGTGTTGATTCAAGTATCTCTCCATTTAAATTGATATTGGCTGTTAGTTTTGTCTATATTGCTTTTATTATGTTTAGGTATGAGCCTTGAATCCATGATCTCTCTAATACTTTTAACATGAAAGGATGTTGCTTTTTCTTCATCTAAGGAGATGATCATGTGATTTTTTTCTTTGAGTTTATTTATATAGTGGATTATGTTAATGGATTTTTGTATAATGAACCAACCTTGCATCCCTGGGATGAAGCCTACTTAATCATAATGGATGATGGTTTTGATGTATTCTTGGATTTGATTTGCAAAAATTTTACAGAATTTTTGCATCAATATTCAAAGCGAGATTGGTCTGAAGTTCTCTTATTTGGTTGGGTTCTCGTGTGGTTTAGGTATCAGAGTAATTGTAACTTCATAGAATGAATTAGGTAGTATTTCTTTTGTTCTATCTTATGGAATAGATTGAGAAATATTGGTATCAGGTTTTTGAAGGTCTGATAGAATTCTTTACTAAATCTACATGGCCTGTATAAATAGTTTACTTGCTCTTGATTTAACTTTACTATGTGGTATCTGTCTAGAAAACCATCGATTTCATCTAGATTTTCCAGTTTTATGAGTATAATCTTTGTAGTAGGAACTGATATTGAAATTTGCAATTTCCTCTTTCTGTTTTTATGTCTCCCTTTTCATTTCTAATGTTGTTAATTTGGATACTGCCTCTGGACCCTTTATTTAGTTTGGCTAGGGGCTTATGCATCTTCTTGCTTCTCTCAAAGAACCACTTTTTGGTTTTGTTTTTCCATTGTTGGTGGGATTGAAAACTGGTACAAGCACTCTGGAAATCAATCTGGATGTTCCTCAGAAAATCTACTTGAAGGCCCAGAATTACCACTCTTGGCAATATACCCAAAAGATGCCCCACCATGGCACAGGGGCACGTGTTCCACTATCTTCATAGCAGCCTTGTTTGTGATAGCCAGAAGCTGGAAACAACCCAAATGTCCCAAGACAGAAGAATAGATACAGAAAATGTGGATCTTTTACAGAATGGAAAACTACTTAGCTATTAAGAATGAGGACATCCTGAGTTTTGCAGGCAAATTGATGGAACTAGAAAATATCACCCCAATTGAGGTTACTCAGACCCAAAAGGACATGCGTAGTATGTACTCACTAATAAGTGGATAGTAGCAAAAAAAAAAAAAAAAAAAAAAAAAAAAAAAAAAAAAAAAGAAAGAAAGAAAAAGAAAAAAAAAGGCCAGAATACCCAAAGTACAGTCCTCAGAAATCAAAAATGTCAACAAGCTGAAGGGTCTAAGTGAGAATACTTCAGTCCTACTTAGGATGGATAAGAAAGCAACATAAAGGGTGGCAGTGGAGGGAGGGGAGAAGGTAACATGACCTGGTATTGGGCTGGGGAAAAGGAGTGAAGCCGTGAGGGCCATCTGAAAGAATGGAAATATGCAACCTAGGGAGATAGGAGGTTAAGAGAACCCTCCATAATGCACCAGAGACCTGAGAGGTGAGAGACTGTCAGGTTACAAAGAGATAGACCTTAGATGAAATGTCTAACATTGTAGAGCCTACCTCCAGCAGAAAGACAGGGTATCCAGTGAGGGATGGGCTTGCCATCCTACAGTCACATCTCAGACCCATAATTATTCCTGTCTGAAAGAATTGCAGGGATGGAAATGGAGAGGAGCCTGAGGAAAAGAAGGTCCAGTGACAGACCCAAAGTGGGATGCAGCTCAAGGGGAGGTCCCAAGACCTGACACTATTACTGAGGGTATGGAGCACTCACAAAAAGGGACCTAGCATGACTGTCCTCCGAAGGACCCAACAAGCAGCTGAAAGAGTCAGGTGCAGATATTGTCACCCAGTCAATGGACAGAAGCAGCTGACCCCTGTTGTTGAAGTAGGGAAAATCTGGAATAAGCTGAGGAGGAGGGCAACCCTGTAAGAAGACCAGCAGTCTAAATTAATCTAGACCCCTGATATGTCTCAGACACTGGACCACCAACTAACCAGTATACACCAGCTACTATCAGGCCCCCAACACATATACAGCAGAGGACTGCCAGGTCTGCATTTAGTCTGAAAAGATGCACCTATCTGTCAAGAGACTGGAGGCCCCTTGGAATTTAGAGGTCTGAGTAGTAGGAGTTGGGGTTAGGGACATCCTCCTGGAGACAGTAGTGCAGGGAGGAGGTATGTGATATGGAACAGTCTTAGGGTAGACCAGGGGGTTAATAAAATCTGGAGTTCAAAATAAATAAATAATAAATAAATAAATAAATAAATAAATAAATAAAATATTTAAAATAAATGTTTCTTCCCTTAGCCTCAGGCAGACTCTTCAGACAATGGCAAAAAACAACCATATTCTTCACCAAAACATCAGAAAAACAGTCTGTAGGCTACATACAAAAAACTGTCTCCTGTGAAATCTCTTGAGCTAGACCTCCACATTTCAAAACATACTGAGGAACGCTATATAGTACTATGGCCCATTAATCTCCACTTAAAGCATTTTTCTGACTTTCAGAGTCCCTAATTCCACATTCCTCTAAACATAAGCATGGCCAGACCCATTAAAACAATACCCCAGTCCATGGAAGAAACTTCTGTCTTATTGGGATTCCATTGCTGTGAAGAGACATCATGACCAAAACAACTCATATAAATCAACATTTAATTGTTTACAGGTTCAGAGGTTCAGTCCATTATCATCAAGGCAGGAAGCATGGAAGCATCCAAGCAAGCATGGTGATAGAGGAGCTGAGAGCTCTACATCTTGTTCCTGGCAAATAGGAGAAGGTTGGTTACTTGAGCAGCTCAAAGTCTACTTCCCAAAGTGATTCATTTCCTCCAACATGGACACACCTACTCCAATAAGGCCAAGCCACCTAATAGTTCCACTCCAATAGACAAGCATACTTGACCTACCACCATTATCAATAGGAGAAAACATCAGCTTATAGATTGGGAAAGTTTCTTCACTAAGTGTACATCTGACAGATGGCTAATATGCAAAATTTATAGAAAAGTCAAGATGTTTGACACCAACATTCAAATAATCCTAGTAAAAAATGGGGTACAGATCTAAACAGAAAATTATCAACAGAGGAGTCTTGAATGGCCAAGAAGCACTTAAAGAAATGTTCAAAGTTCTTCGTCATCAGGGAAATGCAAATCAACTCTTAGATTCCATCTTATACCGTCAGAAAGTCTAAAGTCAAAATCTCAAGTGATAACACATGCTGTAGAGAATGTAGAGAAAGAGGAACAGTCTGCCATTGCTGGTAAGAGTTAAAACTTGTAAAACCACTTTGGAAATAAATTTGGTGGTTTCTCAGAAAACTGGAAATATTTCTACCTCAAGACACAGCTATATCACTCTTAGACATATACCCAAAATATGTTCCAACATTCCCAAAAGTGACTTGCTTGAGTATGTTCATAGCAGCTTCATTAGTAATAGCCAGAAATTGGAAACAAACTAGATGTTTCTCAACTTAACAATGGATAAAGATAACATGGCATATCTATACAATGAAATATTATCCAGCTTATAAAAACAAAGGCATCATGAATTTTGCAGGCAAATGGATGGAACCTGAAATGTCATCCTGAGTGATGTAGCCGAGATCCAACAGGACATGCTTGGTATGTACTCACTTATAAATGGATATTAGACATAAAATAGAGAATACCTTTGCTAAACTTCACAGATCAAAAGAAGCTAAACAGGAAGTAAGGCCCAAACAAAATGCTTAAATCTCAGTTAAAATTGGAAATAAAATAGTCATAGGAGGCAAATGGGAGGAGGAAACTGAGTGGAAAAGTGGATGGGGAGGGCAGTGAGGTGAGCGTGGTTCAGAATCATGTGTGGGGAGAGACAGATAAGATGGTCCGTAGGTCATGAGAATGAATAGATACCTGCAACTGACAGGAGGAGGAGGTAGTGGTCATCTAGAGAACATAACAGAATATTCAGATAGGGAAAAACAATCAATTGGGGTAAACTTAGCTGTGACTCATAGCATTTGGGAAATGGAACATGAAGATGCCACCCCCTGTAGAAAGGTATAACCTCCATGAAGCAATAGGGACACCAACCCACTCACAAAACTTTCAACCCCACATTTTTCCTTTCTACAAGAAATTCAGTGATGGAAGAAGCAGATACTGAGGGATTGGCCAACTAATGCTTGGCTCAACTTGAGGCCTATCCTATGGCAAGTACCAATCCCTGACACTATTAACAATATTTCCACAGGAAGACTAACAGTTAACTAACCCGAACACTTGGGGCTCTCAAAGACTAAATCACCAACTAAAGAGCACACATAGACTGGATGTAGGTCTCACTACACAAATGTAGATGTGCAGTTTGGTCTACAAGTGAGTCCTGAACAATAGGAGTGCGCCTATCCCAAAAGCCTTAGTCTATCTGTATCCTAATAGGAATTCAGAGAAAATCACAACAGAGTCTGTTTGTTTTCAAGGTCTCTGCCATTGGCACCAGAAGCTAAGAGAGCTGTTTACTACCAATGTAAAGACCTTTAGGGGATTTTCAGAAGGAGAATTGAGGCTTCACTGATCTTTACTCTTCCTTACCCTCCCACATGTAAGAAAATTTTAGGTATGTGTTCAGCTTAATGTTTTATCAAATGCCTTGAATAGTACTTATTTAAATGGTCCAATGACAAAAAGATATTAAGTGTGGAAGTCAATGCCTATTGTAAAATCCTCTGCAGTCAATGAACTGTGGCAATCAAGTTTCCAAATTCTTTTAAGCGTAAAATGCAAAGTTTGACTACTTTAACCTATGTGGGGCACTTTGCCCTTTTTTTCCTTTGTTATAGTGAGATAGTGACAAAATGGTGCAATATAACAGTTCACTTAGTTTCTATGTGAACCGTATATTTAACATCCTTGATGAAATGCAGCTCTATTAAACTAATGGCTTTTCTCCTACTTTCAGATGTCTTTGTTTCCTACAATGAATTTCTATAAATATCTTTATGCTTCTAAGTTGATATACATTAAGGATAATTTCATTTACTCACCCACAGTTAAATATACACAGAAACCATATTTTATTTAAGACATTTAGCTAGAGTGTGCAACACGGTTAACTAAGACATATTTTACAACTCAATTTCAAAAGGTCATCTCTCTATTTAAATTTCTTAAAATATATAAAATTTGACCATTCCAGTTTTTAATGAAAATGTTTCAACACACTGAACAAATTACTAAATAATTTGGTATTTGGATCATATTAAAATATTGATTTCCCCCTTGGAAATCAATACTGAGACTAGAATCTATATAATGGTAAGCAACTTCATAGTTCAGTTCCTCAATGAAGTTTTAATACTTTTTTGAAGTAATAGTCTTATTCTTTATTGGATATTTTCTTTATTTACATTTCAAATGTTTTTTCTTTCCTAGTTACCCTCCCCCAGAGCCCCCCATCCTATTACCCCTCCCCCTGCTTCTTTGAGGGTGCTCCTCTACTCACTTACCCACCCACTCCTGTTTCCCCGCGCTTGCATTCCCCGACACTGGGGCATCCATCAAGCCTTCTCAGGACCAAGGGCTTCTCCTCCTATTGATGCCTGACAAGACCATCCTCTGCTACATGTGCACCTGGAACCATGGGTCCCTCATGTATACTCTTTCTTTTGTGATATAGTCCCTGGAAGCTCTGGAAGTAGAGTCTGGTTGACTGATATTGCTGTTATTCCTGTGGGGTTGCAAACCTCTTCAGCTCCTTCAGTCCTTTTTCTAATGCCTCCATTGGTGACCCAGTGCTCAGTCCAATGGTTGGTTGGGAGCACTTGCCTCTGGATTTGTAAGGCTCTGGTAGAGCCTCTCTGGAGACAGCTATATCTGGCTCCTGTAAGCAAGCTAAAGTCACAATCTTAAATACTGTATCTATGTTTAGTCTTTATTACTTCAAACTATTCACTATGTTTCTGAATGTCCCTTACAGAAGTACATCCTTGTTGTAATAAACTACTGTCTATAATAATCAGACATCCGTGACCAGGCCATATACTCACGAGAAACCATATGGTTTTTCTTACTGGATATTGCAGTTCAGAGCACAAACACTGGGTGAGGTCACTCTAGATGCATTATAAAGTGGCAAATGACAATTATCCTGTACAAGACTCAAAATGTCTCGAACCTTTGCCTTAGCAAATGAGAAAAATAATTTTTATTATCAATGATTACATTATTCTTGCTTTTACATAAGTTTGTATAAAATACTTGATCACGAAATTGTTCCCACTCTTTGACATGATTCAGTTTTGAGAAGGATTTTATTTCTCTAGATCTACAATATTTCTTAACAAATACCTCATTTTATTATACATTCAACTACTAAAGTATTATTAATAACGATTCTCGATGGAGAATAGACTTGATTGTCATTGCATTAACAAACCAAGCTTGAGAGCAATAGGTATATGCCTAGGGACTGTGGCAGAAACTATTTATATCCATTCAGGCATATTTTTCACCTAGAAGAAGCTGCATGGGGCTTTGAACTGACTTCATGAAACCCTGTATATGCTGGTGTCCCCTAACCTGAGAAGTGATATACTGTTTGTGAGTGTAATCTACTTTCCACATCAGTTTCTTTCATTCCCCAAATGCTACATATTAATAATGTCTAAGTAACAATTATGAATGAGGAGTCTATAGAAAAAATGAGCAGTGAAGGAAAAACACCAAATATGAACACAAATTTGGGAGTCATTCTTATTTTAAAAAAAAAGATATTTAGACTGAGTACACCCAGCTTTGTCATTTCCTCCATATTTGAATCTGAGGAGAGTCAAGGCAGAGAATGGTGCTATGCTTATCTTTTCCTTAAATAAGAATCTCACAAGCTAAGTTCTCATGTAGAAAGCAATATCATCATGTTAGACACAGAATAGGAATAATGGACTCTAGGCCAATAAAATCTGTGGCCTTGAGCCTGTTGAGTGCTAGGGATTAATATCTCAAATATTGCTACATAACTCAATGTATGTTTTTGTTTGTTTATTTCTTTCTTTTGACAGTGGGAGAGAGGGGGGAGTATTGAAAGAGAATGAGAAAACCTCAAATACCTTGTCCTATTTTATTACAAATATTAGAAATGATCAGATAGATGTTACTAATCTTAGTTCTAGAGTTAATTGATCCATGTGCATTCATTTAAAATGTGGTAGCGATTTAGAAATGGCTTATGAAAGGCAGACTTGTCTTTTTAAAATAATCTACTTTAAGAGTGGTTGTCTCAGTCATGGATAACAGCATATATAAAAACAGGAAGGTCTCCCACTTCTTACACTGCGTGTATTTAAACAGTGGCATTCTGAAGAGCCTCATTAGTGTGAAACAAAATCAATGTCAAGTCTAATGCACATGCACTGATTTCAGTGTTTTGAGAGCTAAGATGGGAGGGTTATTTTGAGTTAAAAATAAAGAATATCAGAAAGTTTCTAAGTTCCCAAACAACAAGAAACACCAAATACGAGAAGCTTTGTTTGTATGATAGCATTGTTGGATTTAAATAGACATTTATAGCAAATAACATAGTCTAAATGTCTGAATCAACAAGAATTTGATAAAATAAGCACCAGCCTTTTTATTCCCCCAAAGGTGAAAAATGTGTGAATTTTAAAAATTCTGCTGCAGTTGAGTACCTTCTACAGTATTAAGTAAAAGTCCACATTTAGAAGCATCAGATGCTACACTAAGCAAAAATGGGTATTTTAATCTCTTTTCTCCTTGACGGACAGAGTTCTAGACACAAGGGGCATTGATATCCTGGCATGGCTACCATCTGGCAAACTACTCATAAATATTTGCATCTAGATCTTGATACTTCTTTGTGAAATTCAGGTCAATAATTACTCTTCTTTTTATATCTCACATAAAATTTTACCACGTAAATGGAAGGTTATAATCGTGGAAAGTTTCAAAAGATTTATTGATAATGCCAATAGTGCTTAAGTAACTGAATAAAATACAGTGCCACTGAAGTGAAATGCTAGATTTGATAGAGGTGCCTTAGATGATGATCTGAAAGAACAAAGCTGAAAAGAAAGGGTAGGTTTGCTGTGCTTTTATACCAACTATTAACTCTGAAAGTTATTATTATCCCCAACTCAAACAATGATAGTACTGCAATTGATTTACTCAGTTCTAGGTACATGATAAACAGGGAAATAATAACAAAAGATATATGATGTGTTAATACTTAGCAAAAGATGAAACAGGATTACTATAACAACATTATTCATTTGATTCAACTGAGTCGATATTTGCTTAAAAGTGTGAACTGCATATGAAAGACTCTAATATCCCAAAAGAAATAAATTCTCAAAAATTGTTAGCACTTCTGTGCTAACAAAAATGTAAATACATGCTCTCACCAGCATTAGAAGTAAACAAGTCCAACCAGAATTTGTTTCTAAGTACAGAATTTCAAATTACTTTTAATAGTTATATCGCTGTAAGAATTATCATAGCGACTACCAGTGTGTACAGCTCTCAGTTATACAGGTCTCATGCCCTCACTTCATTTTTTGTTTTACTACCTATGTTTAAAAATATGATTTTACTAGAACGTAGTTATGACTCCTAGTTTATTCAATCTCCACAATTGCATTAATGATTCAAAGCTTAGATGATTACAATAGAAAACTTCATGAACTACAAGATTAATAGTTAACAGATATTACTATCAATCCCTAATATAGTTCAGGAAAATAATGCTTGGTGTTCCTTAATCCTGATCAGATTTACCCCAGAGAGCTATTATTTAGTCAAAATGGTCTCATCTTGCTACTATAAAAACTACTGACAAGATCAATCTAGAATATCACACTTCTCAACTCACATTTTAGTAATTGCATCCTACTTTCAAAAATGAATATTTATGCTTTTCAACTATTTTAGTTAAGTGATGAGATAATTTGCAATGCTTTTGTTGGTAGCCCATAAATATTGATCTTCATTGTTCTGAATAGAAATATTTCCCATTAACATCTTTTATTATCTATTTAAAAATCATCAAATCAATCACAAACTACAAGATATAGAGTTGGTACATACACTTCAAAATTTTCTTTTTCTTTTGCTTATTTTAGGGAAGGAAGAGATACATCTGTTATTAGTTTATCTCCTTTGATAGGGCCACATTTCATTCCTGGGCTGATTAAGCTGACAGAAGTTAATGGCACGGGTCTGTTAGACTTTCCCTTCCATTGGCCCCACTTTCTGTGGCCTTCCTTTCTGATGAGGGAATAACATTTGGCAATGACATAGTAAATACCAAGGCTTTAGCATTGCCAGGGGACTGTGTGAGTGCTTAATGAGCCATTTCATTTGGTTAATGTCTTACTCTTTGCTCTGTGATGTTCGGTCAGTGGGCAAATTGAAACTATAAACTTTAAGGCTACCAAATATATCTCTGGAAATAGAGTCTGAGTTTTTCTCTTTGTAATATTATTTGGGGAAGCATTTCTCTTGCCAAATTTCAAGAGACAATCCTATCAGAATGATGAATATTGGTTTGTTTTGTTTTTATTAGATATTTTCTTTATTTACATTTCAAATGATATCCCTTTTCTCAGTTTCCCCTCTGAAAAAAAAAAAGAAAAACCCTATTCCTTTTCCCCTCCCCCTGCTCACCAACCCACCCTCTCCTGCTTCCTGGTATTCCCCCTACACTGGGGCATAGATCCATCACAGGACTAAGGGCCTCTCCTTTCACTGATGACCGACTAGGCCGTCCTCTGCTACATAAGCTGATGGAGTCACGAGTCCCACCATGTGTGAACACTGTTTTATATAATGGGTTATTTGAGCATTACTAGTACTGAAACACTTGTTTTGCATTTTTCTCTAAGCTACCACTTCCAGTTATTCTTATTTCCCTGAAACTTATTATCCTTGGCATTAATGTGAATTGTTTGTGGATTTCATACATAAAGTGAGTGAAAAGAATGATATATATTGTGGGTCTATAATAATGGTAAGAATTTGAGATAATATTAAATAAATATTTCAGAATGTGAAATCCAATGAGCCAGTGAAAAATGAAAGACTTAAATAACTTGATTCAATATCAGACTCCAGAACAATCAGTCTCACCATGTATCGCTCTTGGTTGGTGATTGTTCTGGCAACATGTGTATAGTAGAGGATTGCAAAGTTGATCATCAATGGGAGGAGAGGCCCTTGGCCCTGTGAAGTTTCTATGCCTCAGTGAAGGGGGGTGCCAGGGCCAATAAGTGGGAGAGGGTGGGGTGGCAAGCATGGGGAGGGGGAGGCAACAGTGGTTTGTTCTTCTTGTTTTTGTTTGTTTGTTTGTTTGTTTTTTGGAGGGGAAACTGGGAAAGGAGAAATCATATGACATGTAAATAAAGAAAATATCTAATAAAAAAAAAGAAAAAAATATCAGACTCCAACATATGTCTCCAGAACTCATTTCCAATCTACACAAAACAAAACATGAGTCTTCGGCTCCATGGGTTCTTATCTTTCTCATCACTCAGTGAGGTTATGGGATCCATTGTCATTCAGAGGCATGCTGGCACAATGAAAGTCATATACTTCAGTGTCACTCCCTGTATTTATAATCATTTATACTGGTTGTTAGTAGGGAAATTTAAGGTAGCTTTAATCTAATTTGTCCTTTTGTTACTGTGACTAGAAACTAGTGTGCAATACATTAATAAATACATGGAAAATGTTTGTTCATTTAAAAAAAGAACCTAATATTTTAGTGTATTAAAACATTAAATTCAATTATTAGATTAATATTCTTGGCAACAAAAGTACAATGTAGCCCAGTAAAACAAAATACAAACCAATAAATAACAACTTACAGACACACACACACACACATATATATAAAACATATAATATAGATGATAAAATATTATAATATATAATATACATATGATAATGTGTAATATACATATGGATAAGTATATATATACATACATATATTTATTGAATATGTACACATATATGTGGGGCAGTGGTCTGTTCAAGTAACCTGGACCCAGTCGAGTATAAGTCTGAAACTCTGGTGACCCAGTGAGAAATAATTTCTGCCTGCAAGGGATGGAAGGTGTTAGGCTATACCTCCTGGGACCCTGGCTCCTGTTTCAGTACAACCTCCCCTGCACCCCTCCCCCCTGAAGGAGATGTGTTTTGTGTCATGTAGACAGTTCCCTAAGCTCCCAGCATTCTAGCTGGACCCTACCCCCAATCATTTGATCACAGCTACGTATGCCCTGCCCATAGCACCACCTCACAATATAAGGGGTGGTTTGCCTCTTCTTATCTCTCTTTCTCTCTTCCTCTCTTGGTCTTTTGCTTTCTCTCTTGCTTTCTCTCTTGCTCTCTTCTTCTCTTCCTCTCTTGCTTTCTTCCTCTCTTGCTCCCTCACTTCCTCTTCTCCTCTCCTTCCTCTCATTACTTTCTCTCCACGTGGTCATGGCTGGCTTCTTTTTTCTTTCATATAACAAAATTTCTCATGATTATGCATTGCCTCCTTGTAACTAATGCATCACACAGCCCCAGCATCGGCAGCAGAGTGACCTGGCCTCATAAATATGTAAATGTATATGACATATATGTGTAATATATGTATTTAGTATATTTTATTTTGATCATTTACTGATATTTCCATACATGATACACACACACACACACACACACACACACACACACACACACATTGCATCTGATTCTTTCATTTTCCATTCTGCATTATCTCCCACTTTCTTCCATGGAAGTCATTCTTTTAAAATTAATTAAATTATTAATTAAATTAAAAATTCATTAATTCATTTATATTAAATAACATAATACTATGATATATAAAGGGTAAGTTATGACATTTTCATAGGAATATATACTGTACAATGATCTGTTCAGCATATTTGTTATTAAAGATCTCAAATATTTTCTTTTTTGATCCTGAGAACATGCAAATCATTCTTTGAAGCCAGCTATATAATCTTGTACTGGTAATCTCAGCTAGCACACAGAAGGCCAAAACAGGTACATTGTCAAGAGCTTGGATCCAAAGTAAGCTGTAGACTGGTGCCTAATAAAGAAAAAAGTTGTATCAAAATAACCATGTGAAAGATCTTTGTCTAGCTCTATTCATGCCACATTCTTAACTGAAATTATCATATAATGTATAATGGAACTTGAATATTTGCATTTTATATGTTTTAAAATACATACAGATATAACACAAACACACATACCCACACAAACACACACACAAACACACACATACACACACACACAGACACACACACACACAAACACACACATGCAACAACTACTGAACAGTTGATGGAAAAAGAAGCCATGAATTTTAAGGAGAGTGGAGAGTATAATATGAAAATGTTTGGAGAAAGAAAAGAGTAGAGGAAAATCCGACAGTTAAAATACAAAATGTAAACATGAACTCTAAGACTTTCAAGTACAGGTAATATGCTCTTGGGAATCTGCCAAAGGCCAATACTTTTTGAACTCATTTCAACTCCCAACGTGAAGTGATAGATATCATCCAGGACCTTTGTTCAAACATGGGCAAATAATAATGCTATAGGAAAATGAGAAAAACTTCAATACTATGTAACTATATGACATACATACAGCATTATATATACTAAATATTTTAACATCCAAATGCAGCTTGGTAGGTGAGAACACAACCAATTTTTCTTTGACTGGATCTTAGATTCACTCCACAGTGTGTTTGTGTGAGAAACTATGCATGGCATAGTAAATATATCTAACAACCCAATGTTGGGACTGATGAGAATATCATAATGTTTCTTAAATAAATCAACAAACCACTGAATTATCTTCTAAACAATTATCTATGAACAACTTAAGGGAATAAAAAATATTGTAAGCAAATTCTATGAAAAGTATTAGGCTGACAAAGCTGATAATATCTTGCAGTGGAGGGGGCACAGTATTTGGGATTTAAATGGATAAAGAAAAGAAAGAAAGAGAATGCCGGGCAGTGGTGGTGCATGCCTTTAATCCCAGCACTTGGGAGGCAGACATAGGTGGATTTCTGAGTTTGAGGCCAGCCTGGTCTACAGAGTGAGTTCCAAGACAGCCAGGCTATACAGAGAAACCTTGTCTCGAAAAGCAAAAACAAAAAAAAAATAAAAAAAAAAGAAAGAAAGAAAGAGAGAGAAAGAAAGAAAAATAAATTTATAAGCATGGACAACTAAAATTATTATAGTAGACATTTACTCTAAATTGATATACAGGTTAAAAAAAGGAAAGATTGGTCACTGATAAAAATTAAATCCTTATGAAAGATGGCTGGAGTAGATTCTCCACCACTTTACCTGGTGAATTTTCTTGGCTTTTAATAAAAAATAAAACACATTTTAAAAGCTCTTGTAAAACCTACAAGAAAACTACCTTATAAAGCTTGTTATAATATATATTGTCATAATATCAGAGAAAGACAAAGACATCACAAGAAAAGAAAACCATGTGAAACGAATATTTATTATGATAATAGATGAATAAGTCATCAATGCCATACTGACAAATCAAATTCGAATCCAAATAAAATGCCTACTCACAGCTCCCAACTTGAATTTATCTCAGAAACGCAATGTTGTTTCTGCATACAAAATGCTAATTAACTTAATATGCCATTTTAATAAAGGATAAATACTGAAGAATTGTCTGAGTAGATAAAGAAAGTGGATTAGAGAAAATTAAAAGCTTTTCATGATAAGACAGCCAGCAAACAAGAAATAAAAAAGAACTTTTCCATCGATGAAGAAACATATGACCCTGTAATGTGGAAAGAATGAAAGCATCTCTCTAAGAGTAGAAATGGAGCAAGAACCCCAATGTTTGTTTGTTTGTTTGTTTGTTTTCTGAAGGGGAAGTTCTAAGCAGGGCACACAATTCTATATTTACCATAGGGTTGCAGGAACAACCAAGGCTTTCTCAAGAGAACTATTCATATGTTAGTGGACAAGAAGCCTTAGCAAACTCCATTGCAAAGAAGTTTATATTCTGGGCAGAATTCTTCTAGGATCAGTGATAAGAAATGAAGCTATTCTGGAAGGAAAGTGCACTGACATTTGTGCGTAGACAATTGAAGATATCATATCATATAACAGGTGAGCAGATTCCACGTGAACATATAAATGCACATAGCAAAATCATCTAAATTGCCCATGAGTTAAATCCACCCAGATCATTAAATTTATTAGCCAATAAATTAAATCCAACAAGATATGATAAAATGATGAAGCAAGAATTTTTGATAAGAACACAAAGGGTTCATAACCAACAATGAAAGAAATAATTTTGTTTCATTTATAACATCTAAGAACAGATAAAAGTTAAGTAATAATTTAAATAACCATTAAAAGAATGATGGCAGTGAAGACTATTACTTGTTGTCAATGCTTTATTTCAAAATCTGAGTCACAGCTCTACAAGTGAATGTTTTGCACTTATTATTGTTATTATTTTATTTTGTGATCAACATCTAGATCTACTAAAAATTCAATGACAGCTAAATTGAAAATAAAATTTTGTATATATTAATGTGTTATATATCAATTTGAAAAAAATTAAACTTCAGAGATTATGACTGATGTCAAAGGGAAGAAGTACATAACTTTCACTATCTTTATTCATATTTAGTTTATCTTTATTCATAGTCAGCATTCTCAAATGATGAGACATCAATAAAAAGAGAAACTCAGCTTATACAAAACTAACTTTGGGTCAAATCTATTTTGACTATGATTTTAAATAACTTTAACCATCATGTTTGTATAGGTTAGATTCATTTGAGAACAGAATTTCAACTGAAGGATTGCCTAGATCACATTGGTCTGTGGGAGTGTCTGTGCAATTGTATTAGCTGTTAATTGATGTAGGAGGACTTATCCCATTGTTGCTTGCAACATTTCATGAGGAGGTAGTCCTGTGCTTTCAAAGAGAGATGGCCAAGTCTGAGACTGGGGTTAGCCGGCAATAAGTATCCCTTCATAGTTTCCACTTTACTTTCATGGCTATGAGTTAGTTCTGTGACAAGACATAATGATATGTGTAATAGCAAGTTGACCCGTGTTGATGTTCCAGCCTTGACTTCTACTGATAATGAACTGTTAGTTTAAACTGAAATAAAGCCTTTCTTTCCTTAAGTTGCTTTTTTTTGGTGTTATATAACAGCAAAGGAAGAAACTAGAGAAGTTTTGCTATTCCAGGTTGGACTAGAAACATTTCTGGTAAGAAAGAAGTGAGTAGAGGCTACTGCAACTATCAAAAACCATCCATTTACTGGAGTCATAAAGCTAAAATCACATGACATATGCAAAAGCTCAGCACACATAGTAAGAAGCATGTCTGATAATAGCACCTTTGGAAGAGAGAGCATGAATATGAAATGCGCCAGGAAATCAGCTTGACAGCACCCTATGTAAGATTAATTTGATAAATACAGTAATATGTGTAGTAAGAGGGGCAAGTTGTACACAAAAGTAGAACAAAATAAAAGCAGCCTCAAAGGAAGGAGTACATTAATGCAAAGCAACTCTTTTCAAGTGTGGAATTCACTGGAGTATTGTGTGGGTACTGACTACATATTCACAGGTAATTTCCCGAGGAAGGGGGCCCAACATGGATGTAAGCTTCTCTAGATTGATATAAGTAGTTAAAGGTAACAAACACTTTATAATTTGTGGTATATACCAATTTTCAAATGATTTTGGCTCCTATGACATGTAAGAGACTATAATCACTAAAATCAACAAAATGAATTAGAAAAGGTTTGCTTTTAATTCCTCTTCATTCCCAAAAGAGGAAAACACACACACACACACACACACACACACACAAACACACACACACACACCTGTAGGTACAGTCATACTAGGGCCTTAAAATAATCTTCATAAAATTAACGGATACTTTAAAATTAACTTGTTATTACTTGGTGAACATGATAATTTAATATGGAATATAAAAAAAACTATTAATACCATACTATCTAGTCTCAAAATTAATCCAAATACTATTTGTCTGTATAACACACTTTAGAATTCTCAATTCTATTGTTAGCTTTTCTACTGCTGAAGAAGAAAAGAAAAAAACTTGCTGAAACTAAAATATCAAAACTAATTTTCAGTGGGATACTTAACAAAAAACCATAAAAGTCCCATTACTTTCACTAAAATCCCAGTGTATAAAATTATGTGCATACTTTCTAAATCAAAAGTATTCTGCAGGAAAGGTGTAAGAAAGTATCATTACTCTCAAACAATTGTAAAATTTTGGCATAGGAAACAATGATGGTGTCCCTAAGCCTTCACTCTGGAATTCAGAAGCTATCTAACACCAATGAGTTTTTTTCTCACAGAATATCTGAAATATTCATAGGTCCTACACTAGAATAAATTTATTGCTGCTATAAGATATATAAAATGTTGATAAACTGCTTTTCTGACCTTGGAGAACTTTGTTGGCATATTAAGAGACTTTGATACATAGCAGGATGCAGACATGCCGGATGATTTGTTGGATGCACAGGACTGGGTCTGCACTATTAGGTACTTAGAAAACAAGGGGCATCTTCAGAGCAGGTAGGGCATGGGAATGAGCCATATTCCTGCTAGCAAATGCATCACACAAAAGCTCTGGGGATTGTAATGTTAAGCAACTCCATTTAAACACTGAACAAACCCTATTTTATGACATATATTGTTCCCTGAAGTCTGTCTCTGGTTTTCTGCTGTCTCTTTTCTTCCCTCTCCAGTAACATAGCATTTGACCCTTGATACCTTGTTTGCAAAGCACTGCCTCATGCAGCACATTGGGGTGCTAATAAATGACAGCAGTAGCATGGAGAGACTACATTGCGAACAGTGAAACCAAGTAAAGTGTTTATTACATGAGCCAGAGCTCTTTTAGTTCTATAGAAATGTCCTTGAAACAAAAAGACTTCAATGACAAACTAAAGGCCAGAAAATGGAGTGCCAAAATGAAGTTATACTGAAATAGAAATTGCTAAAATTCATTGTTTGTTTATATCCTCCCCAAAACCTATTTCTAAAATCCAAAGCATCACTACAAGATTTACACAAATGGGCTTTGAATAATGTTGTTTTCTGTAATATTTATCACTCAACTTTCATTTGCTTTATTCAATGGATGATTCCAAGGTTAGAAAAGCATACTGGCAACAAAAATTTAATTCAATTTGTAAGTATTAAGTTGCCAAACTCATTTTGTCATGTAATTTAACAAATATTCATTTTCTTCAAGTAAATTCTATCCTGTCTTATGGAAAGATAGTGGAATAACAGTTCACAAGCTAGTTTTTAACCATTTTACATCCAGAAATCATTAGGGTAACATATGTCTGAGAGAAAGGAAATAATTTAGTTCCTATAAATTCAGTAAAGCTATGTCATGGTTATATAATTCTCAGCCTAGAATTAGTAAAATAGCAATAAATTAAGTTTCTGTCCTTATTTTCAAGTTAGTTAGTGATATCTTTCAATAACACAGGTTCATTAAGGAATATATTACATGTACTTACCATTGCAAAAGATCTTGCTGATCTGTGAATTCCAAGTATATAATTTTAATGTTATTCTGTTTTCTCCATGTATTGATGTGTTTATATCTGGGGTATACGCACATCTTCCTTAACACTTTGATCCACTTGTTAACTGTACAGTAGAATAAAAGGTCTTGTGAAGACAACGAAATGGAAATACCCCTTACCAAAATGTCGATAGGCTATCTTTTGCTATCAAGTTGAATTTCTTATAAATGTAATGTTTCATAGAGTTGCAAGTTTAGATTATGGTTTGCATAACATTTAGAAAATTTAAGGAGATTAATATTTCATTATAGAAATAATTTAAGATTTCATTTGTTCTCTATTACAGCAAATACAATATTTATATTCTCTATTGACTGTGCATACAACTCAGTTTAAAAGACTGTTACAGCAATATGTGTTGCCACTTAGTAATTGCAGACAATATTTAACACTAATATAATTACATCTGTCAGAATTAGCATGCTCAAGAGGGTCCTATCCTGTGCATGGGATAATTTGTGCAAAATTCACCACTTCCCTACTTTTGATAATACCATGAACTATGTCTTGTTTCTTTATTTACTAGTTTTCAGTCTAAACATAATGTAATTATAGCCCTTGAATTTTTCATAACATACTACATATATTTTTCTTTGCCTTCTCAAATCTTATCTCCCATCATTTACCTAGACTCTCCTGAAACTAACTAACCTGGATTACAATAGTTTCCTTTTCTTCTACCTGGTGATTGAACTGGTAATAGTATAAACTAATTATATTTTGGGTGTTGGTGGTGAAAACGTGAAGATTTGAAGATATATTAGTAGAGCACAATACTCTTAATCTCATTGGCATGTCTTTGAGCCCCACATTGCTTTTCCCCTATAGGCTTTAGTTTCTAAAGAACTACTTTATTTAGGGTACTTAAATGCTTCAACCACCCTTCTATCTCACCATCCAGAGGTAGGGGAGAAAGGAGGTTAATAGGAAAAGAGGGTTGTGGACCTTGTTAGAAGTATTTCCTCGAGACAACTCAAACCTTTATTGTCAGGACACTAGAAGTTCAGTTCAATGTCAAACACCAAATGCCAATCAGTAGTGGCATCTCAATCCACCACAAACAGTAACACTCTGCTGAATTGGCAAAAACTCAATGGGAGCAGCCAGAATCAGCCAGGATACCAAAAGTTCTTTGGCAAGTCTCTTTAGGATGTGAGGACCATCGAAGACCAGGGAAGCATATTGTAGCAATGCAAGAGTATCTTCTTAATGGTTTATGGAGGTCTGTTTATATTTTTCCTAAACATCACATACCCTCTCAGGTATCAGTGTTCAGGAAAACATCACATGCACTTTTACAAGAAAACTTCCATAAAGACATCACTCGTGACACAACTGAGTTGGTAAACAAACCAGAAATATACACTTCTGATGCCCTATAGATGATGAGAGTATCTTTAAAGCAGTTTTGCATATATAGTTTTATTTTCAGTAGTCAGGACTGTAATGGCCTTTTAGTCACATATTTCTCAGTTTGTGGCCACTATATAGAAGCAATGGTTTTTCAAAAATTTCTCACCACTATCACAAAGTGGGTTTTGAATCTCTGAAATGATATGCTTTCTATCTATAAGTTTTGATTAAATGTGTTGTTTAACAATTTCTTGCATGTATATATTATATAAAAATTACTGTTATTACTACTCTTCTTTATCTCTTTCTAACCCCTGTCTAATGGTCCCTCTCCCCAAGCATAGCCATACACACTTCCCTACAATTCCCTGGATGTCTATTTCTTGTGTTTTGTGACCCATTGAATTCTTCTGGGGAAGGCTGAATAAATATGAGCTTGGAGCTATATGCTGACTGGTGGTTGGGTCAGTTATGCTCTTCAAGCACATGTTTAACATGTTCTCTTGGTTCTCAACTAAAGCCCAGATGATAAGAATAGTAATTAATCTGAATATATACTTTCATTTGTTTGCTCTGCCTAGTAGTTCCACATAAAAATCTTTAATATTTATAATAATTCTGAAAGAATATTAAAATGGACATTATGAGTGAAATTGTTTTATACTCAATAAGTCCAATGAAATAATTCTGGAAAATATTGCACTCCATAAGCATCAAATACTTGACATTTTAGGTCCACAATCAAATTTCTAACTTTTAATATATTTTACTATTTTACAACTTGTCTTCACTGGGACATGTTATTCATTATAACCACCACCACCACCACCACCACCACCACCACCATCATCCTCATCCTCATCCTCATCCTCATCCTCATCCTCCTCATCATCATCATCATCATCATCATCATCATTATTATTTTTCTCCATGAAACAACCATATTATTGCATCGTTTTCTATAACCCAAAAATATAAAGTTCGTTGAAAAACCACACAATAGTTTAAAATTTCAAAATGTTTGTAGTTTTACTCAGTCAGTAAATTATATATAACTCAGTGTTTTTATTGCCATCGTATTCTGAAATGAATAGCTTTGATTTCAAAATCAACCTATAATGTCTGAAAATAAGAAAACCAGTAAAACTCAGAGTATCATTGTATATGGGTAATATACAAGTGACAATATGTTTGGTTAAAAAGAAACACACAGGCAAACTTAAGGGCCTAAAGAAAATCAACTATTAATGAAACACTGTCCTTGCCTTCTTTCCTCTATCATATTTACTTCAAATATTAACTCTGGTCCATAAAACATAAATTCTAGTGTCAGATTTTATGAAAATGTACGTGCTCAGTAATCTTTAAAAATGTGTAGTTCAAATAAGGTGCCTTCTTCCTAAAGGTCTAAGATCATAAATATGAGTACAAATTTATTGTAAGCAACACATTTCAATGGTTACATAGATACTTTATACTTTCAATCTTAGATTGATTATTTAGATGATTTATGAGAGCATGTCAATTAATGACTACAGAAAAATGTAATGCATTTTTGGGCATGTTTTTGTGCACACTGACATATACAATATACATATGCAAATGCATACTTATCATTATCATACTTTCTTCATAATAATATATTATCAGATAAAGGTTAATGTGGAAAGTAGCATATTTTTAAAGTTTTGGTACTGTGGTAAATTTGTCAATTTAGCTTCTCTAGATAAATATATTTCATGTTTTCATCAACCTTGAGTGCTTCTAACTGTCCTTACATTGAGCATATAGCATTCTAAATGCTATTTTATATATCATGTGAAGCTGTGAACACTAACTCCATGTAAATAATATTATCTTCAATGGATTGTAGGAAAATTTAGGGCTTAGATTAGTTTTCTCTAATTCATATAACCAATTAATTAAAAAACATAGTCTTCTAAAGTCTGTATTTGATACATTATCTTTTTTTTCTTTTAAAAATTCTTGCCTTAAAAATTATGAAGCACTTGATAGCTATTTAAAGCTATTTTATATTGTCAATTTACTGATTTGCAGAAGAGCTACTTAAGACATGTAACCAAAATTTGGAAATTATTTCAGCTTGTGAATGGTGAAATCAGCCTCAATTAAGGAGAATTGCAATGAAGGGGTGTTTGAGAATAGTGAAACAAATGCCTCTAACCAAAATCATTGGTCCAAGGTGACAGCCTGTGCTTCTCTTGCTGGAAAAAAAAATTCTTAAAGCTCTCTAGATAGCTCATAAGTTTTCTGACCAATGTCAGAGACACTATTATAAAAAATTCAGCAAGAAAAAAGTCTAAGAATTGTGTTTGATCTCTACTTAATTCTTGTGATTTATGAACATAGTCAGAAATCCTGTAAGAAAAAATAAAATTTAAAGATGCATAAAGAATTCTAAAAGAACTATGTTTACTCTCTATAGATATTCTGACACAAATCAAAAATCCTATTAGAAAAATTCTAAAAAGAGCTGGTTTTGCTCTCCAGAGATCTCCAGAAAGCTCAGCAATAGGAAAAAAAAAAAAGGAAAGAAAGAAAGAAAGAGAAAAAAATCTAAAAACTGAACTGCTGTCACTATCTATAGCTCATCAATACAGGTCAAAAGCCAAGCCTTTTATTCACATATCAAATTCAGTCATTTACTCCAGGTTCCCTCTTGCCCATCTTATGGATCAGCATTGCATGACCTTAATTCCTTAACTCTTGAGAAAAGGACAAGTACATTTTTTTAACATTGCAAAAGAATTCAGAGATCTCTCTGCCTCTGTTAACCACAGACAATAAGATACCCTGACCTGAAATTACCATTCCTATCATACCCAGGATTGGACCTAAACTGCATCTGTGCCAGGCTGTCTTTAAAATTAGGAAACTACTTGCCTTTGAAACTATAAACCAAACCAAACCAAACCAAACCAGAACAAAACAAAACAAAACAAAACAAAACAAAAAACTTAGCTGGGTGGGATCTTGCTCTGTGATCACAACTCCCTAAATCTCTTCATCTCCATCCTTAATATATTTCTGACAAGCTGATACATAGTGCATCTGCCTCTGTTCTTTTAGATCTGTGAAGGTCTTTATACAATACTCATTGATCCTTATATTTTACATAGTAGAGAAATTATCTATTTTTTTTGGCTTTTCCGGAAATTATCTATTTTTAAACTCATGTTTTCAGAGTTATTTTCCACAGCCTTAAGGGCTGTTCTGAAGATTACAACATTTACCATTTTGCTAAGGCCATAAACACCCCTTGTCTCCTGGACTCATGCTTTCTCTGAGTATCATGGAGTTATTAACATTGGCAGGGATAATATTTCCCAAAGGAGGAAGATGAAGTAAAATTTTATATAATTATATAACATATATTACATAATATATATTATACACACACACACACACACACACACACACACAAACAAACCTTATGTCTTCTGAAACCATTAACACTTGTGGAGGCCCTCACCCTGCTGGCTGTGCTTCAGGCACAGGAACCATATCACACAATCCCTACATTGCCAGGCCAGACTCAGCAAAGAATATTCCAGAAGTTTACATTACAATCAGCTTTAGTGATAAACCTATTAAGTATAAACAAAATTAATGCACTCATCTATTTATGTCACTAATATTCATTGAGTATGAACAGGGCAAAGTACTATCAAGAAGCTGAAAGAGTTTAGATCTTGCGCTACAAAAAATTTATTTTACATCATAATATTTGACATTTCCACAAGGTAACAGAAATCAATCCAGTGCAAAACTATTTTTCTGATAAATATATAATTTGATTAAGAAGATCTGACATATACAAGTGTACAACAAATAGGAACTACAGTGAGAATAAGCTCTCATAGCTTAACTATTGCACAACTTAGAGGGCAGGTACACAATCTAGCAATTTGGCTGCTTGGTACAAACTACTGAGGATGTGTGCTTGTACACACATAGAGCAGAAAGGTAGCCCTGTCCATTATAAAATGTAGTTCCAATTAAGGCATTCTAGAGAAAATGGAGATAAATTCTCATGTAGTAATAGATATATAAAAGGACCCCTTCCTTAAGAATGTTCAACATCCTTAGTCATCAGGGAAATGCAAATCAAAACAACCCTGAGATTTCACCTCACACC
>NW_022196903.1:6752226-6776736 GCF_008632895.1 Mastomys coucha
AATAAAAAAAAAAAAAAAGAATTTCTAAAGCAATGTTATAGAGTCCTATCTTAGTTAGCTGATTTTCATGTTTTTGTAACTCTGTTTTACTTATGTCAGAAAACAAAAGACTGGAGTCTTTATGTCTTTTCGTGGTCATCCTGTTAAATGAACTCGGTAAAATGTGGATATATTGTTATTAGAATGGCTACCTCTGGATAAATATGCAATCAGCAATAGAGACAGAAAGGAATTCATCTTGTCCCAACACTACCATCATCAAAAAAATAAGTGAATACAAATAGGTGCTCAACTATTACTTAAATCTTGGAAAAGTTCAAAATCAGGATATCATCACTTTTTCCCTTATCCTTATTAGTAGTCTCCCTCACTCCACATCTGCCTTAGGAACCATTCAAGAACCCCATTAGCATTGCCATCTACTGTAATGATTGTTAAAATAAAATAAATCCTGTAGCAATTAATCCACCTTGCATGGACCTAAATTTAAAGCCATCTAACTTGAAGCTCAGTTGCATGCCAGGGATAACTTTTTGTTTGTATCCTTGAATACTGGTGCAGGGGCAACATTTTGAAGTTATTTGCTTTTAAGGACAGCACCTGGGTTATATGTCATCAGGATAGGCCTTCAGCGCTTCAGGTGCAGTGTTGCTCTGGCCTTGCTGCAGGGCTGCAGTTCACCAACTGTGTCTCTGTGAAAGATATATGAGTGCGCTGACCATTGCCCAGTGTTCAGTGCAGGCGGTTAACAGAAGAAATCAATGAGGCGCAACTGTGTAAAATAGGGGTCAAATATGTGCAGCTGGGGCTCCACATATATCAGAGAGCACTGTTTGATTTTCCTCTGGACAGCTTTCATTATCAAAATGGGCTTCAGAAGCTTTTTATTAAAAACAAATTGATGTTAATTAATTCAGATTGCAGTGGCCATTAGTCAGCTATCTCATCATAGGGAACTGGATCAAATCAAGTCTGTACTCAAGTCCCAAGGCTTGTTATACTGAAATCCAATTTTAAAATGAGGCTTTTATTGTTTTAAGTCAAAGCAAGACTTACTTATCTGCATTCTTCTTGATTTTCAGCTAGTTATTTGACTGTTTTACTTTATTTTAAGAACTCATATTATCATATTTTCCCAAGTATTTACTGAGGAAATTATGTGATTTTATTTACCCATGTATCATATACATCTGGATTCCAAAATCGTGTATTTTCATTTCAGAACTTTGAGTAAGACAGAAATTCATTTTAAAGCATTAGGGCTGTTTTACCATTAAAAAAAAAATCACACCTTACACATACAAATTATAGCAAATCAACTCACTCCATGTTTTAACTATTCACATCCCCTCCTGTATATTATTCTTTATTTGTGCCTTATCTCTTTCCAACATACACACTCATTCATAAACAAAAGAGAATAAATCCTTTCAAAGATCCTTCTTTCTCCCCTTTCCTATAATTAGTCTGAATAAGAACCAATTGAATTGCCCTTATTCTCATTGTCTTGGCCGTTTGTCTTTCTGAGTGACTGCAAAATTGGGTACAGGCAGATATGAATTATGTTTGCTTCTTTTTCCTCACCTTTCTTTAGACTGATGTGCAGTTGAAAGTCAGAATCAGAAAGGTAAATGTCTATAAGCAATATGGGAGAGGAATATAAGGTGCATGTGAATATGTGGGGAAGGTGAACATAAAGAATTTCCAGTATATTCCAAAGACATGGAGGTTATGAAAACATGAAATCATAAGGAGGTAAGTTTATATAAGGATAAAGAGATGTATAAGTTATAGATGATACTGTTTTACGGAATTCCAGCAAGCAGTTCCCTATTGATAAGGTGGGTCCTCCTCTTTGGAATATACTGTTAAAGATTTGCAACTTCATAATCTGGGGACATTTTACAATAGTACAGTATTTTCCCAGCCTGCTTAATTTCTGATATTCAATTCTTTGCATTAGGGAAACAAATTAAAGAAATAAAAACAACAGTAAATGTCAACATCCTTCTCCATGTTCTCTCAAAAATCTCAGCTAGATATGCTATAGTACTGTTGTACATAGAAAAAAAAAAACTGTTACCAAACACATTGCTATTCAACTCTATTTTTGAGTTTGTTCAATGTCATACATGGAGGAATGATGCCTGCCTAAATCACACCTTGAATGGGATAGAAGACCATATATTTGCAAATATATGGTATGCCTGATGTGCAACAAGTTTTTCCCAATCAGAATATTTCCTCCTTCTATAAGGAAAGATATTTATAAAATTGAAGAAGAGAATAGAACAAATGTATAAGGCTTGTAAATATGAAACTTAGAAGATTCACAATATTCCCACATCCCAAGGTTGAATAAGCAGTAAATATTTGGTGAGGAGCAGAGACCTTTTGACCAGTCTAGATGCATGAAAGTTTTGCAAAGCATTCTAGGAATTCAACTTTCATTAGTCACATATGATAGAGCATAGTTTTTAGTGATGTAACTACTTTTACTCACCCATGTTTTTGTAAGTCACCATTTACTCATACACCTATCAGTTAGCCAATAAACTCACTCATTGCTTTGACAAATTCAATTTTGTTGGAATTGTTACTTCTATCTTTTATTTCCATCTGAGATAGTAAAATATTTTCTGGTGTCACCTTGAAAACGTATATATCACCAGGGTCCTATGACTCATTTGCTAGCTACTGATTCTAGGTAGGCAACCTGCTATGTGAATTATTTCCTTTAGATTATAAACTCATCTTCTATGGAAGCATGTGAATTTGGGGCTACTATGCTGGTTCTGGTATCCCTATTGAAGCTGTAATTGCTCACATCCATTCTTAACCTTATATTCTACTACAATGTTGGTGTCTATCACCAAACATGCTTGACCAATAGGTGGCCAATTTACAGAGACTATAATTTTTATTTTTCTAAATACATTCTTGACCAATCTGTCATGATACTAATGACCCCCAGTAATTGGATGACTGTTTAATCTCATAATAGTCATACATCACAATAGATGAAGGAATATTTCCTGAATGAATAAGACTATTGTCTCTCTTCACAGACACTACGATAGACTGGATATTTGATCTACCATGATTTTAAAGATGAAGTATAATTCTCAATCTGATCTAAATTAAAGGTGAGAATAAACCTAAAGAATGGAATTAGTATTCTTAAAATACAGGCCATCCTGAGTTTTGGCCAGATTGATTCATATGAACAAACAGTAAGAAGATGATCCTTAAACCATAGTGATTCACTAAGAAAATAACTCCAATAAACACATAGATAGATTTATTGTTGCTGCCTATACCAAAGGTAGACCATGTCTCTATGCTCCTAGCTAATGATATAGTATAGAATATAAGTCATATTTAAGAGGTTAATGAGTACAGCTTATTATTTCTGGAAATAATAAGAGATTCATTATTTTGTTTTTATGCTATAAATATTCATATACTAAATTAACTTCAGCAGATACCACATTTTTATTCACTGAGACTGCTGTGAGTGAAACTTGCTTTTATGGTTCTTTTAAAAGAGTACCATCCTTAGTGAAAGCCACTGGACATCAGGCAGGTCTATGAACAGTGTGATGGATGGCACAGTATTATGAGTAATGATGTAACGAGCACTAAGTAAATGGTATTAGAAAACTGTAGTAGCAAGAGATCTATATTGTTTCAATATAAACCAGTTATGAAGAGCATGACATTATGAGTAATAGCAGTGTTGCTATCTTTCTCAAGGTGGGGAATATTGAATTAGGCTATTAGGAAAGAACAAGAAGAAATGGTTAAGGATCCCAAACAAAAATTATGTATGAAAACTAAAAATGTTCTTCATTTGCACTGATTGAATGAACAAATACCTAATTGTGTGTCTATACCAACTATTTTAAATAGGCACCAATAAACTACTAAGTTATAGATGGTGCTCTTATTTTATACATTTAAAAATATATCTTTAAAATTTATTATCTGTCACTATTTTTCTTGCACATATGTATGTGTACCATGTCAATGCCTGGCTCTGGAGAGGACAGAACTAGATATAAGATCTTCTGGAGCATACAAATTATTTTAATCTCCATCTAGTTTCTGTGAATCAAACACAGACCACCAACAGTAACAGCAAGTCTCTGAACTATCTCGTGTTAGTTTTATCCATGTTTTTTCATAGGTAAAAACATGGCAAGTCTTTTCTGCAAGTCCTACATATAAGAAGGCAACTCCATTTCACCAGGCTATCTCTGATGTTTCCTTATGATTCCTTCAGTTATGTACAATGGAATCAAATCTTGAAAGTACAAATAACACTTCACTCCTCTTTTCCTATATTCACAATCTTCCAAAAGAATACACTATTCTCCAGATAGTGAAAAAACATTGGTAAAGACAGGTGAAATAACCAAGGAAAATCACAAGAAGCAGAATCTTCTGTTCTGTTTTAAGAGTTTCAAATACTACATTTAAGCCAAACCATAGTTCTTGAAGATTGAATACTCCTGCTTAGAGAATACATGTGAAATTCCACAAAGCAACTTCAAAATTCTTGGACTATCAATATATATAGTAGTGTAAATGCATTTATTATTAAATGACATATGAAGAATCAAATTTAATTAAAAGAGATATAGAACTATAATTACAAAATAAGTTTTGGTAACAAATAGAAAGTAGAAATTAATCTGTTTGGGACAAAGAAGTATTTTTATATTTTTTGTTAAAAATAAATTATTATACATTATATCTTGATTATGTTTTTCTCTGACTCTATTCTTCCTAGCTTCTTCCTAGCTCCCATCCCATCTAAACCCACACTCTTTTTATGTCTCATTAGAAAACAAACATAGAGATAAAATAAAACAAACATAGCAGACTAAGACAAAATAAAAAAAGATGACAAAGATCCCATGAAAATGCAAAATAAACAGATGTAGACCAATTAGTGTGCATTCTCAAGAGTCCCATAAAATCACAAAACTGGAAGCTGTAGTGTATACTCAGTGGAGCAATAGGAAGAGATAGAGGGAGAGAAATGGGAAAGGAGAGAGAGAGAGAGAGAGAGAGAGAGAGAGAGAGAGAGAGAGAGAGAAAGAAAAAATAAAGATACTATTTAAAAATAATAAATAAATAAAAAGGCCTGATACAACATTATTGGAAAATAATCTTCAAAATATGTCTTTGAATTTTTCTTGGCCATCTACTACTGGGAGTGCATTATAACCTTAAATATAATTTGTTTTTTCAGTGAGAATCCTTTTGAGAAAACTAAATTTTCATTTGTAAGTGCCTATGAGTTGGACATAGCTCTGGCTTGGGAATGGGAATATGTGTTCAGTTCTTTTTGCACTAGGATCCAATCTAGTACGCACCTTGGCAGATCCTGTGTATGTTGTCTCGGGCTTTCTGAGTTCATATTTGTTTTAGTCCTTTTTGTTTTTAGAAGGCCCTGTTTTTTGGTGACATCTATCCTAACTCTTATACATTGTATGCCTCCATGTCCACAGGGTTTTCTCAGCCATGAGGGAAGGGATTCGATGTCCTGTTTAGCAGTGGGTATTTCAAATTCTGTTACTCTCTGTACATTTTCTGGCTATAGCATTCTGTATTTGTTCCTATCTACTGTAGAAAGAAACTTCTCTGATGATGGCTAAGTAAGACTTATATATATGAGTACAGCAGAATGTCAGTTTGAGTCTTTTTTTTTCCTTTGCTTTGTTCTTTTTGCAGAGCAGTATTTCTTGATTTCTCTTGAGTTCCTGCCCTATCTTCATGTTCTTGATCATCCAAGTAGTGTCAGGTATGTATTCTATCTTGTGGAGTAGGGCTTATGTCAAATCAGATATTTGTTGGTTACTCCCACACAGTTTGTACCACCATTTTACTAACATTTCTCATGGGCAAAACACCAATCTATGTCAAAAGGTTACTATTTGTGTTGGTGTTTATTTTCTCTTGGGTAGTGTGTACAGTGCCTTCCAGTATAAAGAATACTAATCCACTACCCACAGTTGGGTAGAGAGTCCCTGCTACTCTAAAGAGCTGTCCAGAGCAGAGATTCCCTTCTCTACTACAGATTTCATAGATTCAGAGATGCTCTGGTAGGCTGCCTTTGCCACAAAATTTACTTATTCCATCACTATCATAGATTCTGCAACACTATCTCTAGGTTCTTGCTCTTGCCCTCATATTTGCTTTGTCCCAGGCATTGACAAGCACATAAACTTGCCACTCTACAAGAGACCTCACATACTGATATAAGTCTTACCCCCATCAAACTTTCCCACTATCTCACCATATCTTCCAGTCTGCTTTCATCCTAGTTGACTTGCCCCAGCCTCCAACTATGTCAGAGGCTCCCTATTCTACCAGAGACTACATTGATTAGGAGAAGCTCAGGTAGACTACTTCCCAGTCAAACTCCTTACTCTATCACTATCTCTTAGTCTCCCCACTCTATTGCCAGTCCTGAACCATACTAGTGGCCTTTCACCACCCACAGACACTAGGGATAGAGGAACTCTGGAGTCTACCAAAAATCATACAGACTGGGAGAAGCTCAGGCTTCACAGATCAGAAAAGCAAAGAAGAAACAGAAAATAAGGGGATAAACAGACTTCAAAATCTCTAAGTAGTCCCTTAATCATCTCTAAACCAAATTATTTACAATCTGTGTAAGAACACAAGGAAAACAGTCCAATACATAATATTACCACATGAAACCACCTATCCTACTACTGTAAGTCTGGAATATTTCAACATGACAGAAGAACCCCGAATGGACTTTAAATCAGCTTTATGAAGATGATTGAGGTCCTTAAAGTAGAAATAAGTAAATCCCTTAAAGAAACCTAGAAAAACTAAAAAAAAAAATGAATTGAAGAAAATGAATAAAACTGTTCAAGAGTTGAAAATTGAAATGAAAACAATGCAACACAAAAGAAAACACAAACTGAAAGAATCCTGGAAATTAAAAATCTAGGTATGTGAGGAAGAACCAGAGATAAGCATTGTAAACAGAAGATAATGAATAGAAAAAAAATCCCAGGCATTGAAATATAATAGAAGAAATAAACACATCTGTCAAAAAAATGTGAAATATAACATATTCTGACACAAAACATTCAGGAAATCTGAGACACTGTGAATAGACCAAACAAGTATAATAGGACTAGAAGGAGAAGCTTCCCAGCTCAAAGGCCCAGAAAATATTTTTGACATGACCTTAAAAATATTCTAACATAAAGAAGGAGATGCCAACAAAAGTACAAGAAGCATAGAGAAAACAAATTAGATGGGACTAGAAAAGGAAATCCTTTTGCCACATAATAATCAATACACTAAATATTCAGAGCAAAAGAAGACTCCTAAAAGTTGCAATTGAAAAAGACGAAGAAGCATATAAAGGCAATCTTATTAGACTTACACTAGACTTCTCAGTGGAAACTCTAAAAGCCAGAGGAGCCCAGACTGATGTCCTGCACAATCTAAGGGACCACATATTCAAACATAGACTACTGTACTCAACAAAACCTGAATCAGCATGGAAGGAGAAAACAAGGTAACCAGGTAGGAACCCAATTGGAGCAATAAGGACATAAACCCCCATACAATTTTCAACCCCAAATTTATCCCATCTACAAGAATTATAGGGTATGAGGGTAGAACAGATATTGAGGGGATGGCCTAACCTAGCATTTAAGAAAAAAAATTTAAAAGATATTAGAAGGTGGAAAGACATCCCATATTCATGGATAGATAGAATTAACATAGGAAAAAACTAACATTTTACCAAAAGCAATCTATAGATATAATGCAATCCAAATTAAAATGCCACCAAAATTCATTATGGACTTTGAAAGAACAACACTCAATTTCCTATAAAAAATAAAACCCAGGACAGCTAAAACAGTCCTGTACAACAAAAAAGTATTCCAGACATACCACAATCACTGATTACAAGCTCTACTGTAGAGCTATAGTAATAAAAAAAAAAGTGGCATAGACAAAGAAATAAGAAATAAGACAGGTTGATCAAAGGATGGAATCAAAGACCTGGGCCTAAATCCACACATATATAAACACTTGGCTTTTTATTTTTTATTTTTTTTTTAAACAAAAAAGGGAATTTATTGGTTCACATAACTGAAAAGTCCAGGTGATGTACTATTAGCTTCAGGCACAGTTGGATACAAGGGCATAAATGTGGCTTTTTAAAAAGAAGCTAAATTTATACAGAGAAAAAAAAAGAAAGCATTTTCAATAAATGGGACTGGTCACTGAGGAGGGTTGTGATGTAGAAGAATGCAAATAGATCCATGTCTATCACCCTGGGCTTGGACTCAAGTCCAAGTATACAAAAAAATCCTTACCATCAAACCAGATATACTGAACCTGATAGAAGAGAAAGTAGAAAATACCTTGAATGAATTAGCAAAGGATGCAACTTCCTGAACAGAATATCAATACTACATGCACTAATATCAAGATAATAAATGGGACTCATGAAACTGAAAAGCTTCTGTGGGCAAAAAGACACTGTCAATAGGACAAAATGGTAGCTTACAAAATGGGAAGATGAGCAGAAAATGAGCTAACTTCTAAAATATGTAAAGAACTCAGGAATGTAGACATCAACAAATCAAATAAAATTAAGTGGAGTATAGTTCTAAACAGATTTCTCAAACAGAGGAATCTCAAATGGCCAGTAAGCACTTGAAGGAATGTTTATGTATTGGGGGAGAAAATGCTGATTAACTTGGGGAGGTGGGAGGAGGAAGGGAGTAGCTTTGGGAATGCAAATAAAATAATTTAATAAAAATAAGATATTATCAAATAAAAGGAAAAGAAAAGAAAATTTCAACATTCTCAGCAATCAGAGGAATGTAAATAAAAATGTCTCTGAGATTTCATCATAAACTTGTTAGAACGGCTACAATCAAAAGCTCAAAGGACGACTGATACTTGAAAGAATGTGGAGTAAAAGGCACACCCACCATTGCAGGTGGGAATGCATAATACTACAACCAATTTGGAAATCAGTATGCCATTTTCTCAGAAAATTGGGAATCAATCTACCTCAAGACCCAGTTATGCCACTCCTGACATATACTCAAAACATGCTCCAACATCCCCAGAAGATAATTTCTCAATTATGTTCACAGCAGCTATATTTGTAATAGCTAGAAATGGTAAACAACCTAGACATTCCTCAATTGAAGAGTTAATAAAGAAGATGTGGTTCATTTACACAGTGAAATATTGCTCAGCTATTGAAAAAAAAGGACATCATGAAATTTGCAAGCAAATGAATGAAATATCATCCTATGAAATATCATCCTAAGTGAGGTAACCCAGACCTAAAATGACATGCAGATCATGTACTGACATAAAATACAGAACAATCACAGTAAAATCCAAAGACCCAAAGAAACCAAATAACAAGAAAGACCAAATGGAGCCTGGTTGAATTATTCTCAGAAAGGAAAAATAAAATAGCTATTGGAGGTATAGAGGGGGAGGGAACTGATAGGGAGAGGGGGTGTGGATGGGAGCAGAAAAGGGAAGATCACATCTTGGGAGAACAGGGGAGATAGAATGGAAATTGTCAGTAAGTGGGGAGGGAGACATTGTTAGGTCATGCCAGAGACCTGGACAGGGTAGAGGTCCCAGCATGTCTATGGGGATGACTCTAGCTGAAGATCCTTCATGAAACTAGGGAAGACTTCCAGTAGAGTGATAAGAACAACTCAGTCACGTAAACTTTGAGGAAATTGTTCTTCCTACAAGAAAGATAGAGATAGAGGGAATGACCAACCAATGACTGCTCCAAATTGAGACCTATCTCATGGACAAGAACAAATCCCTGACACTATTACTGACCCAACCCCTGACACTATTAATGATAATGTGGCATGCTTGCAAAACAGAGCCTAGCATAACTGTCCTCTGTGAGTATCCACCCTACAGCTGACTGAAACAGATGCAAAGGCCTACAGCCAAACATAGGTGGAGCTTGCCGAGTCTTTTGGAAGAGTTGAATGAAGGATTGACGAACCTAAAGAGGATAGAGAGTCTACAGGAAGACAAACAGTGTTAACAAACCTGAACCCTGGGGCTCTCAGAGACAGAACCACCTACCAAAGAGGGAGCATGGAATGGAACCTGCTCCACTCTTCACATATGTAGCAGATGTGAGGATTGTTCATGAAGGTCTCCCAAGAATTGGAGCAGGAGTTGTGCTTGAATTTGCTGCCTGCCTGAGGGGGATGTTGTAGTGGAGATGGTGATGAAGGGGAGCTCCTGCTTCTCAGAGGAGAAGGGGAGGGGGAATTGAGAGAGAAACTGTGATGAGGGTACTGGGAGGAAAAGGGGGCTAATTTGTAATATAAAGAGAATAAATAAATGAATTTTCATCAGAGAGGCTTTATCCAGCAACTGATGCAAAGATTCACAGAAATGATTCTATTAGGCTGAGCTCAGAGAATCTTAAAGAGAGTAAGGAAGGATTTTAAGAGTCAGTAGAGTCAGTACACCTTGGACGAGAATTCTGCAGCCAGTTCCACAACACCAAGAGGAAGCTCCACTCCTGGGCACGCTAACACTCCCAGGATCATAGAATCAGAGGTGAGGAAGACACAGCATCTGCCCCAACACCGGAAGTAACTGGGACCAGTGAGACCCAGGCACCCAAGAACTCTGCTTGACCAGTGGTACAAGTTCCTTCCAGCCTGGACTGGTGCTCAGAGCAGAACTTGGGTGCTAACTCTGCAGTCACTCTCACAACACCCAGAGGAAACTCCACTCCTAGGCACTCTGACACAACCAGGATTACAAGATAACAGGATCACAGGATTACAAGATCTCAGAAGCTTGGTCACACCAGGAACTAGAAAACCAAGAAGTAGATTGACTCCCAGGAGCTCTGACACACCCAGGATCTCAGGATCACAGGATCCTAGAATCACAGAATCACTGAAATTGCTAAAGAATGAGGAGTTCTGACACAACCAGGATCATAGGAAGGACAGGTTCCAGTCAGATATAGTGAGGGCAGGTAGCACTAGAGAGAATCAGAGGGCAGGAGGCAAGCATAAGAACATGAGCAACAGAAACCAAGGTTACTTGGCATTATTTCCAATTCTGCCATTATAGCAAATCCCAGATACACCATCACACAGAAAAAGCAAGATTCAGATCTAAAATCACTTCTCATGATGATGATAGAGGACTTAAAGGACAAAAATAACTCAATTAAAGAAATACAGGAGAACACAGGCAAACAGGTAGAAGCCTTTAAAGAAGAAACACAAAAAATCCCCTAGAAAATTACAGGAAAATACAATCAAACAGGTGATGGAATTGAACCAAACCATTGAGGATCTAAAAATAGAATGGGAAACAATAAATAAATCACAAAGAGGGACAACCCTTGAGTTAGAAAACCTAGGAAAGAGATCAGGAGTCATAGATTCAAGCATCACCAACAGAATACAAGAGATAGAATAAAAAACCTCAGGGGCCAGAAGATACCATAGATACAACAGTCAAAGAAAATGCTAAATGCAAAAAGTTCCTAACCTAAAACATCCAGGAATCCAGGACACAATGAGAAGACCAAACCTAAGGATAATAGGTATAGAAGAAAGTGAAGATTCCCAACTTAAAGGGCCAGTAAATATCTGCAACAAAATTATAGAAGAAAACTTCCCTAACCTAAAGAAAGAGATGCCCACGAACATACAATAAGCCCACAGGAAAGATAGAAGATCTTAAGCTTACAGACCCTAAGAGAACACAAATGCCAGCCCAGGTTACTATACCCAGCAATACTCTCAATTACCATAGACAGAGAAAACAAAATATTCCATGACAAATTTACACAATATCTTCCCACAAATCCAGCCCTACAAAGGATAATAGGTGGAAAACTCCAATATAAGGAGGGAAACTATACCCTAGAAAAAAGCAAGAAAGTAATCTTTCAACAACCCAAAAGAAGATAGCCACACAAACATAATTACACCTCTAACAACAAAAATAACAGGAAGTAAAAATAACTTTTCCTTAATATCTCTTAATATCAGTAGATTCAATTCCCCAGTAAAAAGAGATAGACTTACAGACTCGATACATAAACAGGACCCAGAATTTTGCTGCATACAGGAAATGTGCCTCAGTGACAAAGACAGACACTACTTCAGAGTAAAAGGTTGGAAAACAATTTTCCAAGCAAATGGTCCCAAGAAACAAGCTTGAGTAGCCATTCTAATATCAAATAAAATCAACTTTCAACAAAAATATGAAAAAAAAAATAAGGAAGGACACTTCATACTGGTCAATGGAAAAATCTACCAAGTTGAACTCTCAGTTCTGAACATCTATGCTCCAAATGCAAGGGCACCCACATTTATAAAGGAAACTTTCCTCAAAGCACACATTAAACCCCATACAATAGTAATAGGAGACTTCAACACCCCACTCTCAGCAATGGGCAGATCATGGAAACAGAAAATAGACAGAGACACAGTGTAACTAACAGAAGTTATGAATCAAGTGGATCTAACAGATATTTATAGAACATTTCATCCTAAAGCAAAAGAATATATTCTCTTCTCAGCACCTCATGGCACCTTCTCCAAAATTGACCATATAATTCATCACAAAACAGGACTCAATTGATACAAGAAGATTGAAATGATGTCATGCACCCTTCAGACCACCATGGACTAAGGCTGGTCTTCAATACCAATAAAACCAACAGAAAACACACATATACATGGAAGTTCAACAACGTTCTACTCAGTTGTAACTTGGTCAAGGAAAAAAGAAAGAAAGAAATTAGTGACCCTTTATATTTTAATGAAAATGAAGACACATCATTCCTAAACTTATGGGACACAATGAAAGCAGTCTTAAGAGGAAAACTCATAGCTCTAAGTGCCTCCAAAAAGAAACTGGAGAGAGCTTACACTAGCAAATTGACAGCATCCCTGAAAGCTCTAGAATAAAAATTAGCAAATAGGCACAAGAGGAGTAAAAGTCAGAAAATAATTAAACTCAGGGCTGAAATCAACCAAATAGAAACAAAAAGAACTATACAAAGAATCAATAAAACCAAGAGCTGGTTCTTTGAGAAAATCAAGAATATACATAAACCCTTATCCAGATTAACCAGAGGGCAAAGAGGTATTATCCAAATTAATAAAATCCAAAATGTAAAAGGAGAAATAACAAGGAAATATATCTTAAAATAATTATTATGTTTGTTGAATATTAACAGCTGAAAATATTAAAATCATGTTCTACAAACATCATGGAAATATTCTTGATAATTTTTCTCACTGTGTTTGAAATAACCATTTTCTTAATATTTAACTTCAATAAGTTGTTACTATTTTAAAATTTTTAAAATATACTTACTGATAAAATAATTTCTCTTCTAGAAACACTGATAATCTTTTTAAATTAAACTTAAACTTATTGTTAGACAATTTACACAGAGATATAATGTGCTTAAATACTCTCTCACTAGGTCAGGTGCTATCATATAAGGGCTTTTGAATATCTTTCTTTCTTCCTTTCTTTCTTTCTTTCTTTCTTTCTTTTTTCAAGACACGGTTATTCTGTTTAGCACTGGCTATCCTGGAACTCACTCTGTAGACCATGCTGGTCTCAAAATTAGAAATCCGCCTGCCTCTGCCTCCCAAGTGCAGGGATTAAAGGTGTGCACCACCATTGCCCAGCTTGAATATATTTCTTAATGATTCAGTTTTAATATTTTATGCTTTGAAAGAATTTAGTATTCAATATTAGATATAGGACCTTCAGATATGAATCATATTAAATGTTCATTAATGATATGTTTAGGGTATGAAAGAATATAAATATAAAAGTTGAACAAATTTTTATGTATTATATGATTCTCAAAATACTCAATATTATTAATATGTTTGATGTATAAAATGCATTTAAATAAGAAAAAGTTTAAGAAGAAAATGAATTCTAAAAAAATTAAAAAGTCAGTAGGGTCAATGACACCACAAGAAAACCCACAGAATCAACAAACCTGGACTCATAAGGGCTCAGTGAGACTGAACTGACAATGAGGGAGCCTGAATAGGTTTATGGAGCTTGGTATTTTTGTGGAACTTCTAACAGAAAAAGCAGGGGCTGTCTCTGACTCTTTAGTGCTTTTAGGAAAATTTCCCTCTTGCTGGGTTTAATATGAAGGGAGATACACAGTTTTACTGCCACTTGATATGTCCCATTTGGTTGATATGCCTGCCTTTTTCTGAAGGGAAATAGAGAAAAAGTGGATGGGGAGAGACAGGGAGGGACTGGGAGGATTGAAGGGAATAGAAACTGCAGGTGATACATAATATATGAGAGAAAAAAATGAATAAAAAGAGAATACTAAGCTGGAGAGGTGAAGGCTCTAGGTGAGTACCAGTTGAACGCATACGTCTTATATTAGTTATGTAGTTGTCTTCAGAAATAGGGCCTTGTTGTCTGTTTGTGGGAGACTACCAACATCCTTGTCAACAACCTTAAATGTTTTATGATTCCTATGGGACCATTTTGGCAAGAACTCAATTCTCACTACTGGAGCTTCATTTGGTGTTCAGTTGTGGCTTAGTCTTCCTTTATTTGGTGATTCCTTTATATCACCTTCATATATGTATGTATTTTAGTAAAATTTTATTCTATTAGATTTCTATAATAATTCTAAAGTAATCCTTAAATTTGCTGACTTTTTCCCAAATTATCTCACTTGTTACTTGTTGTCACTTTCCTCTACCTCTCCACTTGATTTCATACTAGAACCCCATACCATCCATTTGTAACTATTCATACTCATCTATTTCCTTTCCCTCTGCTAGGGAGATCTATCTCACTCCCATTGTACATTTCTCTGTACCCAACCCCTGTGGATTGAAGGATTGTTACTTGGTTATCATGGGGTAAAACTGGTAACAATCATATATAAGCAAAGACATACTAGAATAGTATTTCTGAATTTGACATAACTCAGGATGAGTATTCTTGTTCCATTTATTTACTTGCAACTTTCACAGTTGCCTTTGTGTTTGTTTTTGTTTCTTTGTTGTTGTTGTTGTTGTTGTTGTTATGTTTTACTTTTTTAAGGTAGGTTTTCTCTTTGTTGCCCTGGCTATCCTGGAACTCACTTTGTAGACCTGGGTGAACTTATAATCAGGGATCCACCTGACCCTTTCTCCCAAATTAAAGATGTGTACCAGCAGTGCTCAGTACCATTATTACATTTTTTAATAGTTGAGTAGCATTCCACTTTGCAAATGTACCACATTTATTTATGCCATCTTCTGTTGATGAACATTTAGGTTGTTTCCAAATTTCTCCTATTATAAATATAGTAGCATTATACATTAGTAAGATTTGTTATAGTCTGCCACAAAGTTTGGGTGAAATGGGAGATTACATTTGGAGAAGAGGAGGGAGGCCAAATATGTCAAATCTGCCTATCTGCTTATCTGCCCTACTTGCTTCTCTGGTAGGCTTGGTTATTGAGTTCCCAGTGAATGCTTGATGGAGTCAGTGGCTGGAACATTGGGATGAAGAGTTGGGAAGTTTAGAGGAGAAGGTCTGTATGCCATACAGAGAAGAGCATAGAGAGGAAGGTAAGACTACAGCAAGTAGTATGTGATAGCTCTTGGGTGTGAGTAGGGGCATTGCATTTGCAGGAGAGGAGAGAGTGGTGAAAATCTTCTCTCTGGACCATATGTCTTGCAGATTCCCAGAGAATGAGCAGCAAAATTTATATGTGGCCATCTTTCAAGATTTATCTATGTTTCAGAGGTGTGATAGTGATAAGTTTGCAAATATCAGGTGTTGACATCCTTATCACGTTTCTTTTTTCTCTGTGACTTAGTGTTCTAATATAGTAAATATGTATTATTAAAATTTAATTAACCTGAGTAGTTAATCATAGTTAAGCAAATATTAATTGGTCAATTTATAAAAATTTTCAAGAGTACTAATTGTTGAACAAGGATGTATGGCATAGAATGGGACTTGGGTCCTATATGATCAGTTGTAAATCTGTGATTTGGCCAGTTGTATTTCTGTAATGATCCCCATCTTCCACAAGACTAGAAGTTTATTTGAAAACAAGTACGGTACACTTATCTGTGGGTATCAAAATAAGAACTTAGAAGAAGTTAGAAATTGTAGAGACTTAGGGAAGTAAATTAGTAGGTGGACCATGACCTTACTAGATGTAGATATTCAGCTTGGTTTATGGTACCAGCCATTAATTTCACTCTGTTGAGTAGGACTTTGGTGCAATAAAATGGTTATTGGTTACCTCCATGATATAAATGCTTATCCTGTACCCTTGGAGAAACCCTGACAGATCTAATTATTGTGATATCTCTAGGCATCAATTCATGATTGGGCTGTTATTTTATTCTTCCTGTGAAACTTGCACAACAGCTTCAGATACTATGACAGCTAGTCCTCTGGAAGAGTATTTCAGATAGTTTCTAAGTACTTTACCTAAAGTTCTATCTCTAAAATATATGTTGTCTGAAGCAATAGGGTTTTACCTGGAAGTTTTTGTAAGAAACTAAGAGAATAGCAATTGACAATCTCTATATTGTCTGAGGTGTCTTTTGTACCCCTCTTAAAGACACCTAAGGAAGGCATTTTCTCATTGCAGCCCCCTCTTCCCAAATGACTCTTGCTTTTTTTCAAGTTGGCAACAAAAATGAAATCTAATCAGTACCTTAGGTGAAAGAGGGCTGGAAGTAAGGATGGAAGGAGAGGAGATGGAAAGAATGTGACGGTGTGTTGGAAGAACTCAAAGAAGCTTGATACGTGCTTCTTGTAAAATGTGGAATAAGGCAATAGAAAGAATGAAAAGAGGGGCTGGGAAATGTGGCACAGTTGATATAGAGTGCTTGCCTACCATGCACAAAGTTTCAAGTTTGATTCCAGAACTGCATAAACCGGTGGCACATGCCTGAAATCCTAGCACTAGGAAGTGGCAAGAGAAGTATGGCAATTCAGTAGAACTGGAAAGACGATGCTTCTAAGTAGCATAACTACATCCAAATTCTCATTTTCTTTATCTTTCTAATGTTTCCTACTGGCTTTTCCTCAGCATTATTTATCCTTTTTCTTTCCCTTCCTGTGTTATCCCTCTGCCCACTTTCCTTTTCAACTTTCCTGCTTGTTCAGTTGTTATCCTTTAAACACTTAAATATAAAGATTTGGAGCTGAGGTCGCTAAGAAAGAATATTAGACATTAATTTTTCCTGGGTTTCATTAAGATCACTGGGTATAAGATTTTATTCTTTGGTTTTCTGTAAATTTGATAATTTCATTTTTTTTTAGTTACATAGAATCCTATTGGGTATATATACACCACATTTGTGTTATCTATTTGTGGGTATTGTGAATAGAACAGCAACCAGACTGATTAGCAAGTATCTGTGAAGTATGATATCACCTCCTTGGGCACATGCCAAGGACTAATATATGTGGGTCATATGGTTAATCTTTCAGCATTCTGTGGACCTTCACACTGATTTCTACAATGATTGCGTGATTTTGAAACCCAACCCACAGTAGGAGTATTTCATCCCTCACATCCTCTTGCACATTTTTTGTTAGTTATTTTGTGATGGGGTAAGATGAAAATTCAAAGTAATTTTCATTTTCATTTTCACTAATATCCAAGGAATTTGAAGAGTCTTTAAGTTATTTCTCAGCTACTGTACTTCCCCTTTTGTAAACTTTCTGTTCAGATTTACATATAAGAATATCAATACCTGTTCAAAAATTTCTTGCTTCCACTAGTACTTTGTAAGGTCCTGGCTATGACTTCTACAAGCAGTTTCAGTATTTTAGAGTTTTGTCATTACCAAGATGTTGGTCCACTTTAATTTGATTTATGGTGAAGGAGCACCAACATAGACCTAATTTTAATATCTCTTGTATGAATATTCAGTTCTCTCAGAAAAATATGTTACAGATATACTCTTTTCTGATCTGTGTATTTTGAGGATGTTTATGTAACTTCAGGTGTAGTAACTATCTGAAATCATATTGGACTCTTCTATTTTGTTGTTTTGACCTATGTTCCTGTTTTCTAGCCAGTATCAAGATACTTTTTTTTAAATATGGCTCTGTAACACAGCTTGGAATCTGGTATAGAAGTCACCTCACCATTTTTTCTTGCTCAGGATCACTTCGGCTCTGTGAAGGTCTCTAGTGCTAGTGCTGAAAAAGCAAGTAAAATTTATTAATGAAGATAAAGTTAAATTAATACATTCCAAAAATATGCATACTTTAGTTTAGGTAAACCACATATAAAAAAATCTTATCATCTGTCATAGAATCTGAATGGACAGGATTCTGTCAATCAAGTTACTATGACTTTCACAGGCTCCTGATCAGAGAAAGTTTATAATATTGATGGGTCTCACCTATATAAGGAACATTTTGAAAATATTTTTGAATTTTTTTGCTAAGAATTATTGCTACTAAGTGAGATCAATATCCATATTCTTGATAATAAAAGGTTAAATATTTAAAAATCAATCTATTTTAATATAATTTTTTGATGAAAATTTCTGAAATTTGTACCAATAAGCTTAACTGAGTATTATTTCATAATACAACTGCATATTTTTAATGAATACTTATTCACAACAATTATAAAAAGTAAAATAAAATGTAATATAATAAAACAAAGAAGTAAGGTAAAGATAGAACTCTGCTGCTTATCTACTGGGACATTTTCCCCATCTCCCACTCTCACACAAACAAGTGATTTTAATAATAATTGAAAACTGAAACACAATATTTTCAGTTCCAGTTGTTTTTATTTCTAAATAGAGTGCATTTTTGATGTGCATGTGTTTTTGTGTGTGCATATATATTTTCTCTGCAACCCCCACAGCGAAATGAAAAATCCTTGTGCCCAACCATTTAAGTGATTTCGTTAATAATACAGGAAGAATAACTCCTGAATTAGGATATTCTTAGTGCATTGTTCCACTGTGTACATTTTAAATGTAAAGCAGGCACCAGTTCTGCCTCTCCACAGGGAGGATTTATGACATGGTACTATTATAAACCCAAAGATTTTATAGTGCTACATTTTATGGTCTACTCTGCCTAAAATGACCTAAGGTATAATTTTCCTCCCACTGATAGATGCCATCTACAGAGTGCCACTGCTATTGAAGGGTTGGGCTGAACTTGTAAGGAAATAATTCTCACCTTTATGTCTTTTGCTTCTGAGCCCAGGTGGTAATGAAAGGGTGGTACATCACTAAAAGGTTATTCATTAAATGCCCTTAAGCATATTTGTAAGTACAGGGGACCAGAAAGACTCTTAGAACAATTCTGCTTACAACTTTTGGTCATTTGAAGCAATTACCTGAGGTGGTCACTGTGAATGCTCCTACAACAAGTGAATTTTCTAAGAAGGGAAATCAAAGTGAGTTTCTAAATAGCTTTCAGACCCTGCAGGGGCTTTGTAGCTATTAAACTCATCTTCAAGAATGAAAGCAAATACTTGTTTACCTTTCACCGACACTCTATATCTGTAGCAGTTTATATGGGGCCTCTTAATGATCTATACAAAATTAAAAGGTTGTTTTTTTTTTTCCAAAAGATCCTAGGTGATGTGTGTTTAAGAGAACTTAAGAGATAACACACACGAATTCTCAAGTATCAGTTTATAACTATTTGTGACTAAAACAAACCGTCACTGAAGACCCAGTATATTTCAATTCTATCACTGTATTTTGATTTCAGTTCATCACTACAATAACAGAAAGAGGTTCACAAACATGTGCTTAGAATTTTTATTTTTATTTTATTTTTAATTACTTTTGGTATCAGCCAACAGGCAGAGATGCCATCCATGTAGGTGCAATGGTAACTGTGAAGAATTTAAGACAACTTTTTCATGAGAGGTGAGGAAGAAGATGAGGTTTGCTTAGAGAAAATGAGGCCAATAAGGAGCTGAAGTAAAAAGGAAAATCCTTACATTTTCTTTCTCTCTCTTTTTGTTCTTCTGAGGTGAGTGAATTCTAGGATCAGATTCCTTACAGAAACACAAAGTCATGACATTTTGTTTCTTATAAATATACTGGGAGAATTAAATGCATTCTTTTCCACAAGCTTAACTCGAACTGTTGCACAAATCATCACAGAATTACTCTCACTTGGGACTAGTTAGCATATGCTAAAAGAGTAGTCACAAGCATTTTATGTTTATAGGGAAAAATGAAGTATTGGTGATTTTTTCAGAATTAAAATGAAAATTAGAACTTTTTAATGAGTATAAAATTAAGTTCTTGAGTGTGACATTTTGTTCTTTAACAATGCAAGTACATACTAAATACTAATTATTTTAGACAATTAAATGAAATTAAAAAGGACAAAAAAGTACCATATTTTCTGTATCCATTCCTCTGTTGATGGACATCTGGGTTCTTTCCAGCTTCTGTCTATTATAAATAGGCTGCTGGGAATAGGGCATGTGTCCTTATTGCATGTTTGAGCATCTCTTGGGTATATGCCTAGGAGTGGCATAGCTGGGTCCTTGGGTAATGCTGTGTTCAATTTTCTGAGGAACTGCCAGACTAATTTCCAGAGTGGTTGTACCAGCTTGAAATCCTACCAACAATGGAGGAGTGTTTCTCTTTAAACATCCTTATCAGCATCTGCTGTCAAATTAGTTTTTGATCTTAGCCATTCTAACTGGTGTGATGTGGAATTCCAGGGTTGTTTTGATTTGCATTTCTCTGATGACTAAGGATGTTGAACATTTCTTTAGGTGCTTCTCAGCCATTCAGTATTCCTCAGTTGAGAATTCTTTGTTTATCTCTGCTCCCATTTTTTAATAGGGTTATTTGAATGTCTGGAGTCTAATTTCTTGAATTCTTTGTATTGGATATTACATTGATATATATTGTATATTAACCCTCTATAGGATGTAAGATTGGTAAAGATCTTTTCCCAATCCCTTGGTTACCGTTTTTTCCTATTGACACTGTCCTTTGCCTTACAGAAGCTTCGTAATTTTATGAGGTCCCATTTGTTATTTCTTTATCTTAGAGCATAAGCCATTGGTGTTCTGTTCAGGAACTTTTCCCCTGTGCTCATATATTGGGGGCTCTTCCTCACTTTCTCTTCTATTAGTTTCAGTGTATCGGGTTTCATGTGGAGGTCCTTGATCCACTTAGACTTGAGCTTTTACAAGGAAATAAGAATGGATTGATTTGCATTCTTGTATATGCTGAACCAGCACCCTATGCTGTCTTTTTTCCACTGGATAGTTTTAGCTCCTTTGTCAAAGATCAAGTGACCAAAGGTGTGTGGGTTCACTTCTGGGTCTTTACTTCTATTCCATTGATCTTCCTGCCTGTCTATCTACCAATACCACTCATTTTTTATCACTATTGCTCTGTAGTACAGCTTGAGGTCAGGGATGATGATTCCCCTAGAAGTTCTTCTCAGCTATTAAAAAGAATGAATTCATAAAATTCTTAGAAAAATGATGGGACTAGAAAATATTATCCTGAGTGAATTAACCCAAACATAAAAGAACACACATGGTATATACTGATAAGTGAATATTAACTCAAAAACTCAGAATACACAAGAAACAAATCACAGACCACAGGAAGCTCAATAAGAAGAAAGACCAAAGTGTGGGTCCTTCAGTCCTTCTTAGAAGGGGGAACATATATAGTAACAAATACAGAGACAAAGTGTGGAGCAGAGACTGAAGGAAAGGTCATCCAGAGACAGTCCCACCTGGGGATCCATCCCATATTCAGTCACTAAACCTGGATATTATTGAGGATGCCAAGAAGTGCATGCTGACAGGAGCCTGATAGTTGTCGCCTGAGAGGCTGTGCCAGAGCCTGGCATATACAGAGGTGGATGCTCACACCCACAATTGAACTGTTCATGGGGTCCCCAATGGAGGAGTTGAAGAAAGTGCTGAAGGAGTTGGAGGGGTTTGTAACTGCATAGGAAAAACAATAATATCAAGCAAATAGAGCTCCCAGGGTCTAAACCACTAACCAAGGAGTACATGGAGGGATCCATGGCTCCAGCAGCATACGTAGAAGAGAATGGCCTTGTCAGGTATCTAAGGGAGAAGAGGTCCTTGGTCTTGTGAAGGCTTGATGCTGCAGTGTAGGGGAATAGCAGGGCATGGAGGCACCAGTGGGTGGGTGGGTGGGTTACACCCTCATAGAAGCAGAAGGAGCAGGGATGGGATAGAGAGTTTCTGGGGGGAAATTGGGAAAGGAGATAGCATTTGAAATGTAAATAAATAAAATATTCAATCAAAACAGAATATTCATTAATTTAAAAAAAAGGACAAAAATACTATCATTTTCTTATGCCTCTATTGATTTTTCTCTACTTGTTGCTCTTTAAATGAGATATGTGTCTAAACAAGATTGCATGTTGAGAGATGGTTTATCACAGGTTTAAAAGGGACTTAATATTTTTTCAAGCTGAGAGGAGTGTCAAGTGAATATATATACAGTCTATTTAGTATTACGCAGCTATATTTGGTAGTGATATAACTTTGATCATAAAGAACATAAGGAGAAGTTGCCTTTGTGAAAAGTTTTACTAGTATTTCTAACTCCATTGCCTTTCTTGATATGGCAGTCTGAATTTGACAAAGCTAGATTTATATGAACTAGCTCTTTTTTTAATTTTTTTTTATTTATTAGATATTTTCTTTATTTTCAGTTCAAATGTTATCCCCTTTCCTGGTTTCCCCTCTGAAAAAAAATCCCTATTGCTTCTCCCCTTCCCCTGCTCACCAACCCACCCTCTCCTGCTTCCTGGCCCTGGCATTCTCCTATACTGGGCATAGAGACTTCACAGGACCAAGGGCCTCTCCTCCCATTGATGACCCACTAGGGCATCCTCTGCTACATAGGCAGCTGGAGCCATTAGTCCCACCATGTGTACTCTTTGGTTGGTGGTTTAGTCCCTGGGAGCTCTAAGTGTACTGGTTAGTTCATATTGTTGTTCCTCCTATGGGGCTGCAAACCCCTTCATCTCCTTGGATCCTTTCTCTAGCCCCCTTCATCGAGGAACCTTTTAAGAATTTATTTTCATGTCATTTCTAGCTCAGACAATAGAAGGCCTTGTGTCTGAAGTGTAGTGTTTCAACATGGCAGACATATAGTCCATATCTTGGAGGTAACCAAGGAGAGTAACAGTAGTCTGTACTGTTTGGGGAGTTTTTTTGACAAGCTCAGTCAATGCATCAAAAAACTGTTTCTCATTCCTGGTGTTGGCTTTTTTTGGTAGGGTAGTCTTTGACTCTCAGAGAGAGTATTGTCAACTCATATAAGAAAATGTATTTAAACTAAATGTGTGAATTTATACATTTATTATGTGTGTCATATACTTGCATTTTCTTTTGTTTGGTTAGAGAAGTAATAGAATTATTTCTTATGACTTTTCTCCCTGACGACACACATTCACAGTACTAGAAGGCACCATGCAAACATTGAAATAACCAAGAGTGTTACCCAGCTATGATTGGTAAGAACCACAACAAAAACCTACATGGATGATAACACAAAGCATGATATATTATCATGAATAATCATTGGTTCTCTAATTTTACTTTAGAACTACTCAACAATAATGTCTGTTACAGTAAATGTAGCTGACTATTCAGGACCAGTGAAATCATTCTTGGAGGACAACACTTTACTAAATCAGAATAATCCCTAATTATATTATAAATATTTACCTTTATATCAACAGATATGTCTTCATACCTCAGAAAAGACAAATGGAGTCTCTGAACAGATGAAGACCATTACAAAAAATACAAAAATAAAAAGAGAACAAAAGCAAAAATAAAATGAAAAATCATAGCAAATCAAAATTCTGAGTTTGGAGCCCAGTCCCAACTGACACATCTTTAATATAAATCCTGCAACTATAGTTCAGAAAAAAATCATGAAAGAGGGCTTTCATTTTTTTGCATATTTTAATGGAAAGAAAATACTATGGTTTCATATGAGTTTCCTCCCTAGTGTCTCACACTCACAGTATTGCAAGGGCTAGAGATTTAGGTAGTTTGCTGTGGAATTACATCTCCATGGCTACCTATGTAAAGGTAAAGTTCCAACAACTTTAGTGACTATACATGAGCTGAACAAGGACAACAGTAGTAGACTTGCTTAGCTGGGTGAAGAAAGCCCAGAAAATCTCAGTCCTTCACAGAGAACTGAAAACAACTGAAGTATATTGAGAGTTAGAGAAATAATTTTGTATAGGAAAGAACATACCAGCTGGCAATCCAATACTAAGTGCTAAGCTTTGAAACATATAAAAGTAACATTATGCAGACTGAATCTGTTGTATTAATATATTTAAGAAACTGATACAACCACTCTGGAAATCAGTTTGGCGGTTCACCCGGAAATTGGACATAGTACTACCAGA
>NW_022196903.1:6777472-6783382 GCF_008632895.1 Mastomys coucha
TTGGAGGGGAAACTGGGAAAGGAGAATTTCGCATGTAAATAAAGAAAATATCTAAAATAAAAAAAAAAGAATATGTACATAAATATACATAAAAATATGACAATAATTATTGAGGAAAAAATTATTGATCTGAAAAAGTACAAGAAGAAGTAATATAGGAGGTTTTAGAGGAAGGAGAATGATATAATACTATTCATGATCTCAAAATTAATAGAAGTAAAATTTAAAAAATAATTTATTTTATAAGGTTCCTGATTTATGAAAAGTGCTTTTCATAATAACTAAAACACAAATATAAAAACACAGAATCCCAGAACAAAAGAAATAGTCTAATATTTTTCCAAAATATCAATTGACTACATACCATCATTAACTTTAACTGTTGTTCTTCCTATGGGATTGTAAACCCCTTCAGCTTCTTCAGTCCTTCCCCTAGTTCTTCCATTGGGATCCTCAGGCTCAGTTCAATGGATGGCAGTGAGAATCTGCATCTGTATTGGTCAGGTGCTAGCAGAGCCCCTCAGGGGACAGCTATACCAGGCTTCTGTAAGCAATACTCAATGAGTAATGTACAAAATATCACCTAATTCCTGTTTCCATAACAATTTTTAGTCATACTTTAAAATTATTTAAGTGAAAAGAATCATTAGTGAAGCTAAGAGCTGATATATATTATATATCAGTAAACATAATACATTTATATTTATATATTATGTTTACTGTGGTATTTAGTACATTAAACCTTACAATTCTGATTGGAAATCCTGACACAGAGAAATGATGGTACACAGAATGGTCTGTGTACTTGTTTACCCTATGAACAATTAAACAAATACATTTTCATAAATTTGAAGTAATGTCTATATAAAATGGAATTTTATAAAAAATTTTTAAAAAAAATACATCAACTTTGAAAAAGACAAAATATATGAAATCATCAAAGAATTAATACAATCATTTTAAAAATCATATCCTCATGATATTTTGGCAAAAAGAAATGCAATCTATACAGTCTAAACTTTGTAATATATCCGACAGCTAATTACATATTTGACATGGTTAGGTTTAGTAAGTATTCTCAAATATTTTTAATGTTTTTAGGAAATTCAATGTGATAATAGAAATAGAATTCTTAGTAAATATGTTTGTTAGGTGAAGGACTATGTATATGATATTGTCAAGGTAGAAGGAATCTTCACAAGATGCTTGAACTTATGAAAAAGTAATATTAACCACTGTATACCAGATTATTTAGAGGCTAAGGACATTGCTAATTTAAATTATCCTCAGGTAAAATTGCTGTTACCTTTACATTGTATGTAGTGATGGCTTTTTATTGGCATTTTTATTACATAATTGTACCTATAATTTCATATACCCTACCATTTTCTGTAAAGGTAACCTTAAATTTCCTTAGGTAATGTTCATCTCTGAGGCCTACTGCTGAACAAACTCACATTTTCTAGTTCTTTCTGAACTCCGGATGGCCATCTCATAATTCTTCTCCAAGATGATTGATTCAATCTGACTTCTCTCAATGTCTCCCTGAATTGTTCTGCTTTGCCTCAAACTAACTCTGGCAATTTCTTATAATTTTCTGGCTCCTTCTTATTCTCTAGCTTCAACTGCCTCTGTTGAACCCCACTGAACTGCATGAATGAACAAACTCAATCCACTGTACTGTGTTTAGTGTACTGATTCCTAACTTACTCAACTTCCAAAAGTGACAACTGAATGAACTCAGCTGACTAAATAGGACTGCCTTCACTCTCTCTGCACTGCTCTGAAATAGCTCTTGTATGGACAGTTGGTCATGTCCTATCTCCTATTTATTCTCTCATATCTTTTTTCCTGGTATGGTACATTGTCTGGCCTTCAATTAGAAGGCATTATTTGGGATTAAAGGTATGTACTAAAGGATTCCACCTAGAGGGATTAAAATATGTACTAAGTTAAGTTTGAATTCCAGACAGATCACATAGACCTAGAAGGTCTTTGGATATGATCAGAGCAGCTGTGCTTCTGGGTTCCTCTATGATTTCCAAATATACTTGAAGATGTTCCAATGTACTTAGCAATCTAAACAAGGTTTCTCCTGAGAGTTGGTGCCAATATTTGAATTACAGTTAAAGTGAAAAAGATGCACAATTCACATCTATGCTACAAACCTGCACTGCTATTCCTATTGAAAGTGGATTCCAGACACTTTAGTCTAAGCAGAATTTAAGACTGATGTTCTACCTCTACTCTCTATATTCTGCAATCTTATGTAAGTTGTATAGGTTTCCAATCCTTCAAGCAATCCATGTTAAATGCAGAAATAAAATTACTAACTCAAAGGGTTTCTTCAGATTAATTTTTCTATTTTCAACCAAAACTACACAAACCACCTTAGGACTATATAGTTCTTATTAGGAAGCTAAGTTCACCTATAATATAATAAGGTAAAGTTTAAAAAAATATTTTATCTGCAATATTTTAAAGTACATTTGCAATACCAGAGTGTTTTAAAATATTGCTGAGATACTGAAATTTCTTAGTAGGCATAATCTTGAAACTGTCAATGAATCCATCTGAAGTTTTCGATGCCGACAAGATTAAGTATGAACAGCTTTCATTTTTCTTCACATAGTTCAGAGAGACCAACGAATTATTTTAAAAAAATATAAAATAAAGTGAGTGTTAAAACTGCTGAAAATGTATACAGTCTAATGTCAGGATTTGTCATGTATGATTGACTTAATTTGGTTCAAACAGGAAATGGAAAATTGCTATTCACTACTCATTTGCTTTAGAAAAACTTAATGTTTGCACAAAAATATTGGAATCCCTATAGCTTAGAGATTGTTTGATTTTCTATTTTTACAAAGTTTCTTCTCAAAGTCTGTACTTAATAACTCTGATGTGGAACTTCAGTTCCCATGGCAACTTATTTTATTTTAGCAGCACAAAAATTGGGAAATAAAACATGTATAGTTTTAAGTTAGTAAAAATTAAATGTATTAAATTTTCACACAGATTTGCTTTTTCTGGATGGTAGAACAAATTAGAGTTTTTAATAGACTTAAGCAACTCTCTATAAACATTCATTACCGTTTTTGTAAGAAATACCAAAAGATGATAGATAACATAATATGAATTAGAAGTGATATTTAGTACATATGAACCATATGTAAAATTTTCTGTCAGAGATAGGCTCATTGATCCAACAGGCTCAATTCCTTAGATTTGAGTTTTATTTAATGTTAGTCACTTTTATTTTTTTTCTTGTGGTTGGTAGAAGTCTGAGAAATTCATACAGTTCATTTTGGTTGCATTCATATTTATCTGTCAACTGCTACCATGTCAGCCCTACATCTGCATAAATTTTGTGACCTTTTGCTTAAAAAATATAAAATAAATCTTGTGAAACCTTGATACTCTTAAATGAGTGGCATTCCTTTGGAATATGGTTGACCTAAACTGGCCAACAGTTAAAGGAAACTGGCTCTCCCTTCTTTACTGACTATCAGTTGCCAGCCAGACCCTGAAGAAAGGGCACAGCTTCCTGCCCACTTTCCTCTCTTTGTATGGATTTAATCTGGCTTAAGTTTATGCAGATTTTGTGCATACTTTCACAGATGCTGTAAGTTTATAAATGCAACCCCGTGCCCAGTATCGAATTTTTTTTTGTAGTCCACCACTGTCCTTCTCTCTTATCCTTTTTCTGACCCATCTTTCACAATGATTTCTGAGCTGTGAAGAAAGTAGATGTGCATAGGTGTCCCATTTTCATGTGGGCATTTTATAGCCTCCTATTCACTAAATATTTTGCAATCTTTTATTCTCTGAACCTTGTCCACCTGGAAGTCTCTGCAGGACTTGCATTTAGTGGAAAAGAAAATGACAAAAGTTTGAGTGATACATTAATCTTTTGGTATAGAGATAAGTTGTTATTATTATTAGTTGAATTAATATCACAAACATTTAGTAAAATGACAGCTGTGTATTCTTTTCTATGGCCTCTGATTTGTTCAACCAGAGAATATTGACCTCAGAGAAGGTATCAGTTATGGGTTTAACATGTAAACTTGGCTTTGCATCTAATCAGGAAATGGTTGGTTATACCTAAAGTATTTGTGCGACTATTGGACCAATAGACATGTTTGCCAGACCTCTGCTTACTGTTCCTCAGAGAACTCATGGTGTGGTAAGATTAATATTCAATCATTTATTTCAGTAGCATGCACTGCACCTTGGAACATTATGAAAGCTATGCAGTAAAAAAGAACATTCCAAATAAGTAAGCTTCCTAAAATGTGTTTACATACACATTTAAAAAGAATTTAAATGGACCTACCCCATAATGGGAAAGCAATTCCCTCACTAAGGACCATAGACTAAAATACAAGAATCCAGGGCCAGAATGGCTTACCACTTTTACAGTTATTAGTCCGTGAGATCCCTTAGACTCCCTTAAGATTATAGGAGATCACAGTGCTCACATTACCCTCTAGAATTTGTCACCTTAATTTTTATATATGTTTTGTTAGTAATTTTGTAAAACTTTCATTTCTGAATATACCAAATTTATCCAGTACTTTATTTTGCTAGCATTTTCAATCTGTACCTAGCAGATGTTCCAGAAATTAGACAAAATTATCATATTATTTTCTTTTGCATGATTTATTTAAATGAGTAATAAATAAAACCAATTTTCTTCCATCAGTGTCCCCAATGTAGCTCTGCTGAACTCCTCTATTAAAGATGCCTCAATTCCAAACTAGGCAACTCTCTCCCTAGTTCCTCTCCAGTGTAGGTGGTTCGGGTGGTATTCTAACAGCTTTATGTCTGAGTTCCCTGTGGGTCATGTCCATGAAATGAGAAAAAGAATGGAAATTAACATTTGAAAAGTATCACTTGTGGATAAATAAACTCAGTGCTTCCCAAATCAAGATAATACTTTGAAGATATGTCCACATTTTGCTTCATATTTCATCTATGGAAAAATTTATTTTTATGATGGAAGTGTTAGTGACATTGCATACTGATCCTTTGTATGTCAGTGCTTTTGTGTGTGTGTGTGTGTGTGTGTGAATGTATGTGTGTGTACATGTGTGTATATGTTTGTGTGAGTGTGTGTTCTTGAAATGTAATGCCTTAAAATCCCTATGAAGTTTTTTTTTGGGTAGAGAATGAGAAATTTTACTAGAGATCAAGTGTTAAAGGCACTAGTAGTTAGAATTTATGAAAATAACTATTTTTGTCTTAATTACTTCTAAAAATTATTGAAAACACTGAAGCTAATTTTAATTGTGTTGATATTTCTTGCCTTAGTCTGTCAAGTGTATAAAAATTTGATATACCCAGTGAGATACATATATATTTAACAGCAATTAAAGTAACATAGGCTATGAATTTGAACAAATGCAAGCTATTTGGGAAGGTTTAGAGGAAAGGGAAAGGTGGAATGATGTATTTACAGTATAATCTCAAGAAACTTAAAGAATTTTATAGGTAATTTGGGTAGGAAACTTCCAAGGTGGCTCCTGCTATACTGTTCCTAGTGTCCAAATCTTTTAGTATATATGGAAACTATAGATGCTTCTGTCCTAAAGTCATGGCTGTGTGATTTATAAAAGGGTTACACTAGTTTCTCTACAGTTAGTTAAGACTCCACGTGTATAGCTTCCATGTCATTTATAAATAATGCTATTACAAAGCATGTACCCTGGTCTTCTGATTCAACAATCTTTCTGACTCTCCTCCAGATGAATCCTTAAATCTTGGCTGATAGATTGGGCCTTACATATGGTTGAATGGCTGTTATTACTGTTAAGATATATATGCCACTTTTTTATCCCTGGAGATATCTCAGTCAATTGATGTAATTCTCAGCTATACAGTTCATAGGAATATAGATTGTTTTTT
>NW_022196903.1:6783392-6803849 GCF_008632895.1 Mastomys coucha
TTTTTTTTATTGAATACTTTCTTTATCTACATTTCAAATATTTTCCCCTTTCTAGGTCTCCCTTTCAGAACACCCCTATACCATGGCTCCTCCATCTGCCTCTATGAGGGTGCTCCTCACCAACCCAACTCCTGTCTTCCAGCCCTGGATTCCCCTACACTGGGACATCTAACCCACTCAGGCCCAAGGGCCTGTCCTCCCACTGATGTCCAACAAGGCCATCCTCTGCCACATATGTGGCCAGTGCCATGGGTCCTTCCCTGTGTATTCTTTGGCTGGTGGTCCAGTCACAAGAAACTCCAGGGGATTTGGTCTGTTGACACTGTTTCTCTCTCCATGGGGCTGCAAACTCCCTCAACTCCTTCAGTCCCTTCTCCAACTCCTCCATCGGGGACCTCTGCACTCAGTCCAATGGTTGGCTGTGAGCATCCATCTCTGTATTTGTCAGGCTCTGGCAGAACCTCTCAGGAGACAGCCACATTAGTATTCCACCAGCAAGCACTTCATGGCAACCACAATATTGTCCAAGTTTGGTGACTGTATATTGGATGGATCCCCAGGTGGGACAGTCCCTGGATGGCCTTTCCTTCAGTCTCTGCTCCTCACTTCATCCCATATTTCCTACTGTGAGTATTTGTTCACCCTTCAAAGAAGCACTGAAGCATCCACATTTTGGTCTTCCTTCTTCTTAGGCTTCATATGGTTTTGAATTGAATCTTGGGTATTCCAAACTTTTGGGCTAATATCTACTTATTATCATTATTGTTATTATTATTATTATTATTATTATTATTACTATTATCAGTGAGTACATACAGTGTATGTTCTTTTGTGACTGAGTTACATTACTCAGGAGGATATTTTCAAGTTCCATCGATTTGCTTGCAAATAGTAGTGTGCAAAGCACCTTAGCTATGAGATTTTGTGCTCAGTAAAGAGGCTCCCAGGTCAATTGCAGCTAGATTCTTCTATGACCTGCATCTGAGATGTGTGGTGTTAAAGAGTGTCTTCCCTCTACTTTCATGGAGGTAACTAAGGACAATTGGAGCAACCTATCATTTTGGGGTATCTTGGGCTCATTGACCGACTACACATAGGTATGTTTCTTGCATTTGACAACAAATTTTTCTGAGATGGTCTATAGTTCTTGAGATAGCATTATTGTCACAAATGATATACCATTGTTGAAATATATATAATATACTTATATTTGTATATATTTATCTTTTTTCTTTCTTTAATTAATTCATTAATTTATTTTTTGACACTCCACATTTTATTCTCCACTTCCCTGTCCACCCTTCAACCGATGCACATCCCATACCTCCTCCCCATGCCCTGTCTCCAAGTGGATGGCCCCACTCTTCCCCACCTGACCTCTAATCTCCTAGGGGCCCTCAGTCTCTCAGTGGTAGGCTCATTATCTATAAATGAACACAGACCCAGCTGTATGTGTCTTGGTGGCCTCATATCAGTTGATATATGCTGCCTGTTACTCTTAGGACTCAAAGGGAAGGACCTTAGATAAAATGACCAACAGTAGGGAGAGGGAACTTAAAGAGCCCACGTCCAATAGGAAGTAAGGGCATCAAATGAGGGAGGGGGCATTCCACAGTTGAAACTATGATCCATAATTATTCCTGTCTGAAAAAATTACAGGAATGGAAATGGACAGGAGCCTGAGGAAAAGAAGATCCAGCATCAGGCCCTAAGTGGGATCCAGCTCAAGGGATAGTCCCAAGGCCTGACACTATTACTGAGGCTATGGAGTGCTCACAAAGAGGAACCTAGCATGATTGCACTCTGGAAGACACAACAAACAGCTGAAAGAATCAGATGCAGATATTTGCACTCAACCAATGGACTGAAGCAGCTGATCCCTGTTGATGAATTAGAGAAGGCTGATAGAAGCTGAGGAGAAGGGTAATACTGTAGGAAGACCAGCAATCTCAATTAATCTGGACCCCGAGATCTCTTAAACACTGAACCAGCACACATCTTTTGAAATGTTTTAGTTTGGATGTAAAACATCCTTCACAGATTAATCTTTTACAGCTGTCTAGTGAACCTATCTAGAGGCATATCTTCAAGACTATGGCCTAACCCAGCTTGTAGCCTATTCTTTTTCTATCCATCTGCCCTGAGTTGTAAGCTAACCAAGTTGCATATCTTCTATTGTATGGAATTTACAAAAGCTTTCTCAACATAACAGATTGTACCCTTTGTAACTCTATTTTTGTTTAGCTAGAGCAAGGGAGAACATCAAGTTGGGTGTGTATGGAGGAATTGTGGAAGCAGAAATAATATGGCCAAATCTATTGGATAAAAATCAATTTTAGTAACAAAAAATAATAAAAGAGAAAAATGCTCATCAAGATAAAAGTTATGATGAATATGTTTATAAAATTTTAGGTCAGTTTATGTTAGATTAATATAATACAGAATTCTATGGCTTCAGTTGATAATAGACTGTACTTTTTAATGAAACAATGAAAAAATATTGCAAGAAGTCAGAGTCTCAAATCCAAAGTACAAGAAAAATATATGGGGATTTTCCATTTGGAAATTTTCTGTGGCAAACAATATTTGGGATCCCAAAGCATATGGCGTGTTCCTTTAATACTAAGTCATTGTTATTGTAAACAAAGAAATGAAGAACTCCGAAAATTAATGCATTTCTTTGAAATGACAATGAAAGAAATATACTGTGGTTGCTTATCTTCTCAGAGTGACATATAAAATATCCATTTATGATGCTATGTTTTCAAGCTGAACATATATTTTATTAAATGTGAACTTTAAAAGTGAATATAGAGCTTTTTTTTTTCAGTTTTCTCTCACCTCTTCCTTTCTTGGTGTTGTTATTGTATTTTCCCTGAAACAGACAGAGTCTCTCAAGCCTTTATTTTTCATCATTCATTTCTCAACCTCTATGAGATAAACCTAATTTTATAGGACACATGGATCAAATCATGTGACTACAGGGGTATATAGACAAAAGAAATTAAATTATTTTGAAGAGAAGTTTTTAACCCTGACAATATGTTTTATTGGTTATTTAATTTATTTACATTTCAAATATTATTCCCCTTCCCAGTTTCTCCTCCACAAGCTCCATATACCTTCCCATCCCCCCTGTCTCTATGAGGGTGCTCCACACATACTCCTGGATCAGCAGCCTATTATTCCCCTATCTCAGGCCATCAAGTCTCCACAGGACCAAGGACCTCCCCTCCCAGTGATGCCAGATAAGGCAGTCCTCTGCTACATAAGAAGCTGGAGCTATGTTCCCTCCATGTATACTCTTTGGTTGGTAGTTTAGTCCCTAGGAGTTTTGCAGGGGACAGGGATCTGTTTGGTTGATATTGTTGTTCTTTTTATGAGGATACAAACCCCTTTGGGTCCTAATGTCCTTGCCCTTACTTTCCCAATGGTGTACCCATACTCAATCCAATATTTGGCTGTGTACACTCACAGCTGCATTGGTCCAGCTCCTACACCAGGGAACACCTATACCAGGTTCCTCTTGGTAAGCACTTCTTGGCATCAGCAATAATATCTGGGATTGGTGTCAGCATATGGGATGTATCCCAAGGTGGCACAGTCTCTGGATGGCCTTTCCTTCAGTTTGTGCTCGACTGTTTGTCTCTGTATGTCCTATTGACAGGAGAAATTCTCGATTAGTATTTTTGAAGTGTGTGGATGGCCCCATCCATGAAATGGGGTCCATGTCTATCCACTAGATATGGTCTCTAGAGGTTCTCTCTCCCCTTTGTTGGGCATTTTGCCTAAAGTCCTCCCTGATGGGTCTTGGGAAGCTCTGGGTCTGTGGCATCTGGAACTTTCTATTGGCTACCCCCCAGTTCCCTTTCTCCGACTATTACACACATACTTTCAAATTTCTGATGCTCTGCATTTCTCCCCCATGTCCTACCATATCTAAATTGCCCCCTTTTTTGTGTCCTCCCCGTCTCTCCCTCCCAAATCCCTCTCTTGCTCTACTTTCCAAGATTTTTCTCTTTCACCCACTGAGTATTACTGTAGAATCCACACTTTGGTATGATCTTTTTTCTTCTTGGGTTCCATATGGACTGTGAGTTGTATTATAGGTATTCCAAGCTTCATTTTGAGTAATATCCTTATCAGTGAGTGCATACCATGTTTGTTCTTTTGTTACTGAGTTACCTCACTCAGGATGATATTTTCAACTTCTATCTATTTGTCTGAGAATTTCATGAAATCATTGTTTATAATAGCTGAATAGTATTGCATTGTGTAAATGTACCACATTTTCTGTGGTATTCATTCTTCTGTTAAGGGACATCTAGGTTGTTTTCAGCTTCTGGATATCACAAATAAGGTATGAACATAGTGGAGCATGAGTCCTTATTACATGTTAGAACATCTTCTGGCTACATGCCCTGGAATTACATAGCTGATTCCTCTGGCAGTATTTTCTGAGGAACCACCATACTTATTTCTGGAGAAGTTGTACCAGCTTGTAATCGCACCAGCAATGGAGAGTTTCTCTTTGTCCACATCCACAACAGCATCTGCTGTCACCTGAGTTTTTGATTTTAGACATTGTGACTGGTGAGAGGTGGAATCTCAGGGTTGTTTTGATATGCATTTCCCTGATGACTAAGAATGTTGAACATTTCTTTAGGTGCTTCTCAGCCATTCAAGTTTCCTCAGTTAAAAATTCTCTGTTTAGCTCTGTTTTCCCATTTTTACAGAGTTATTTGTTTCTCTGTAGTCTAACATCTTGTGTTCTTTATTTATATTGGATATTAGCTCTCTATTTGATGTAGGATGGATAAAGATCTTTTCTCAATCTGTTGGTTGCTGTTTTTTCCTATTGACAGTGTCCTTTGTCTTACAGAAGCTTTGCAGTTTTATGAAGTTCCATTTGTCAATTCTTGATCTTAGGGTATAATTCATTGGTGTTCTGTTCAAGAACATTTCCCCTGTGCCCATGTCTTGGAGGTTTTCCCCACTACCTCTGCTATTAAATTCAATGTATATGGCTTTATGTGGAGGTCCTTGATCCACTTATACTTGAGGTTTGTACAGGGATATAAGAATGGGTCAATTTGCATTTTACTACATGTTGACCTCCAGTTGAACTAGCACCCTTTGTTGAAAATGCTGTCTTTTTCCCACTGGATGGTTTTAGCTACTTTGTCAAAGATCAAGTGACCATAGGTGTGTGGGTTCATTTCAGGGTCTTCAATTCTACTCTACCTGTCTGTCTCTGTATGGATACCATACAGTTTTTACCATTATTGCTCTGTAGTATAGATTGAAGTCAGGAATGGTGATTCCCCCAGAAGTTTTTTTATTGTTGAGAATAGTTTTTGAAATCCTGGGTTTTGTGTTATTCCAGATAAATTTGAGAATTGCTCTTTCTATTTCTGTGAAGAATTGAGTTGGAATTTTGATGGGGATTTTATTGAATCTATAGATTGCTTTAGGTAAGATAGCCATTTTTACTATGCTAATTCTGCCAATCCATGAGCATAGTAGATCTTTACATATTCTGAGATCTTCTTCAGTTTCTTTCTTCATAGACTTGAAGTTACTGTCTTACAAATATGTCATTTGCTTGGTTAGCATGACACCAAAAGGAAAACTGATAATTCTGAGTGCTTGTATAAAAGAATTGGAAAGAACATATAATAACAGGTTAACAGCACATCTGAAAGCTCTAGAAAAAAGAAACAAATACATTCAAGAGGAGTAGGTGGCAGGAAATAATCAAACTCAAGCCTGAAATAAACAAAGAAGAAGCAAAAAGAACTATATAAAGAATCAAAACCAAAAAACCAGCAGCTGGTCCTTTGAGAAAATCAACAGGATAGATACACTCTTATCCACACTAACCAGAGGGCACAGAGACAGTATCCAAATTAATAAAATCAGAAATGAACATGGAGATGTAACAACAGAAGAAATTTAAAAAAAAATATCAGATTCTACCACAAAAGCCTATACTCAACAAAACTGGAAAATCTAGCTGAAATGGATGGTTCTATAAACAGAAGACAAGAATCAAAGTAAAATCAGGATGAGATAAACCATCTAAACAGTCCCATAATCCCTAAGGTAATAGAAACTAGAACTGAAAGTCTCCCAAGCAAAAAATACACCAGGACAAGATCGTTTTAATGCAGAATTCTATCAGATCTTCAAATAAGACCTAATACTAATACTTCTCAAAGTATTTCATAAAATAGAAACAGAATGAACACTACCTAATACATTATATAAAACCACTGTTACACTAATAACTAAACCACACAAAAACCCAACAAACAAAATTTCAGACCAATATCCCCTCATGAATATTGATGCAAAAATACTCAATAAAATTTTTGCAAACCGAATCCAAGAACACATCAAAACCATCATTCACCATGATCAAGTTGACTTCATCCCAGGGATGCAGAGATCATTCTGTATATGGAAATCCATCAACATAGTCCATTATATAAACAAACTCGAAAACAAAAAAATAGCCACAGGATCATCTCATTAGATGCTGAAAACGCCTCTGACAAAATACAACACCTCTTCATGATGAAAGTTTTAGAGAATATAGGAACCCAAGGTCCATACCTAAATATAATAAAAGCAATATACAGAAAGCCAATAGCCAACATCAAACTAAGTGGAGAGAACCTTGAAGCAATCCCAATAAAATCAGAGACAAGGATTCTCACTCACTCCCTATCTATTTAATATAATATCTGAAGCTGTAGCTAGAGCAATTAAGCAACAAAAGAAGATCAAATTAATACAAATTGGAAAGGAGCAAGTCAAGATATCACTATTTGCATTTTTTATAATAGTATACATAAGAGACCCAAAAATATCCACAAGAGAACTCCTACACCTGATAAACAACTTCAGCAAAGTGGCTGGATACAAATTTAACTCAAACAAATCAGTAGCTTTCCTCTATTCAAAGGATAAAAGGGCTGAGAAAGAAATTAGGGAAATGATACCCTTTATAATAATTACAAATAATATTAAAAATCTTGGTGTGACAATATTTCTACTGACAAAGGAATCAAAAGCACTAAAGTGACCATCAACTAATGAACAGAGAAATAGAATATGTTTTTTTTTTTAATTTGGTGATTGTCCACTCATTAAAGATGACATGTTGTTTAGAATAGCATGTGTGGAACAAAAAGACATTATGTTAACAGAAATAAACATGGAATATAAAATACAATGCATAAGCTGATCTTTCACGTAAAGGTTCATTTTTCCCAAAGTATTAAATATGTACTACCCCCCCAAAAAAAACAAAAAACTTTGGAAATTTATTGTGCCATACACCTTAACATTTCCTTTGTATTTTCTTCCAAGTATTTTCTATCTGAAAATAAAAAAGGACTTCAATTCTTGTCAATCATTTTTAGACTCTTATTTTGTTTTGTTGATGATTAGTTTCTTCCAGAAAATTCTTAGGAGGACAAATTTTGTATTTTTTGCCTTTTTTAGGGAGAATTTCAAACATTCTCCAACATGCTGGGGATCATGCCTGGTATTAGAAACCTAGCTAGCTGCTCAGCATTAGTGAATGATCACTGAGGAGAATCTACAATCATTAGTTTACTAAACCAGCACAATCTCATGCAATGTGCTTTAATTAGTGTGACTCGCATTTATTTTACTCCAATTACTTCATAATCCTCCTCAACTACTTTCCTCTTTTCAGTTTCATGTTTTCTCTCCTTTTTATCTTTATTGTTATTTAATTTATCAAATGTTTATATCATTTTCCCTTTTTTTCTCCCCTGAATTCTCCCATATAACTCTCCTTACTCTCTTTCAAATTCAGAACTACCTTTTTATTAATTTTTAACTGAGTGTATCTATATCTATCTATCTATCTATCTATCTATCTATCTATCTATCTATACACAAACACACACACACACACACACACACACACACACACACACATATATATATATATATATATATATATATATATATATATATCCCTAAACATAACCAGATCAGTCTGTATAATGTTACATGGATATATGATTTCAAGGCTGTCAACTTGGTATCAGAAAACCAATTGGTGTGCTCTTCCCTACGTAAAACTATTTCTACTACTCTAAGCATTATTTAGGTTTTTTTTTTCTGTATGATTGACACACCATGATGCTTCCCAGTGTACTTTTACAGGTTTATTGTTGGTGTACTTGTTCAGTTCTTATTTAAGTGTCATGTTGGTGAAACTTTATTGATGAAGTTTCTGCATAAATATAAGAAACAATTTCACAACACACTCTCTGATCCTCTTTCTCCTACAGTTCTTTCATTCCTTTTGTTTTGTTCCTGAGTCTTAGATTAGTTCTGGAATTTTGTAATGACTTTTTATAAACCCACTCATTCTATTTACTGTTGCATGCACATATTTGGAAGAAAGGCCACATACTTGAGAACATCCTGACAAAACTGATTTTCCCTCCCCTTGTATCTATCAATTCCAATAACTTTTCAACTGAAGGTAGGGTTTCTCCACCTGTGCTGGGATTCTGTCTGCTTTAGTCTTGCTCAGGTCTTGTTCATCCAGCACCTAGTCTGAATTCATATGTTAAATAATTCTGCATATCTAGCAAATAATGTTTTTCTAAAGACATTCATTAGTGCTGGCTTTCTGCACTAGTTCACTAGTCTTTCTGCCACTTATTCTTCAATGATCCCTGAATCTTGGTAAGAGGAGATATGATAGAGGTATAATGTTTAGAGTTAAGTGTTTAATAGTCTATTACTTTCTACATTTTTACTAATTGTGGGTTCTCCATTGATCCTAATCCCCTCTGAAAAGATGCTGAACTGATGAAGTTGGAAACATGGACTAATCCATGGTATAAAATAAGAATGGGGAGTGAGTTTTATATGTCCTTTTAACATGATGATAGTATTATGTACTGGTCTAGCTCCTATGAATTAGCCAATCATATTTTGTTGTTGTATGTTGTTGTTTTGGAGGCCCTGTGTGTAGGAGCAATCATAATAAAATCAAACAAATAAATTAATAAAATAAGAATTTTCATTTTAAAAGATACTGATAACTCTAAAGAACTGAACACATTTTATTGCATTTGTTTTTGATATCAAGTTCTGAGCAATTCATGAACTAATTTTATATATTCTATTACTTCTGATTAACGGACTATGTTTAACTTTTTGTATCAAAAGGCAAGCGATATATTGTAGAGGACATGGTATAGTTGTATTTACATGGATGTTAAACATACAGGATTGTCTCCCAACAAACAATATGTATACCTGTTTTCTACCTGGAAGGATGTGGTAGATGAAGTTTTACCATGGTAATCTCTGTTTTCTGTAGGGTAATGAAGGGCCTGAGTCCCCAAGACTATTTATTATATTTTTCCCAGACTCTTCCTCCCTCGATCTTTATTCAGAGTATTGTTTCTCAGTCAGTAGAATCCATCCCTAGGAGAGATGTCACACATACTTTGTAGCTTGATGACCACTACAATGACATAGATCACATTAGATCCTCCCATAGTCCCTTTAGCTCTTGAACCCATTCTCATGAAAGAGGTAACATGTACTTAGCATAATAGTTTCAATGTAGTCACACCACAAGCTTTACTATGATAAATATTACCAGGATTTTTTTTCCTCAAGATGTATTGTACTTAAATATATCTCAAATAAACTGCCCAGTGTGAGAATAGGACTGAGGGTTGTATGTGTATGTGTGTATTAGAGAGATGACTTGGTCATGTAACAAATCTCTGGAAATCCAACTCTGGAGACCAGCATCAGGGTGCAGATTGAATTTATTGCACAGCCCATAAGCCTATATACAGAGTTTGAGAGAATCCCAAACCCCAAATCCTTGGTCAACTGTATCTAGCCACACTGTGATCACACTGCAATGAAAGTTCTGCCTAATGACGTAATTCAGAATTAAAGGGGTTTGGGGGGGGGAAGTCTCATCACCTGTGAGGACTTCAGTGAAGATAGGGGAATTGGACACCCCAAAGCCCTCAGATCCTTTTTTCTATCTCACTGGTGTGCTGAGAGCCATCTTAGATCTAATGCCATGGGCAGTATATCAAGACTCTCTGAGGAGTCACAGTAGCCTACGGCGCTTGGCTGTCCTCCTCACTTATTCTTTCACAAGGTTGACTTCCACAGTCCCCACAGTCAAGTGTCAGACTCTAGATTCTGTGTGGTGGTTCTCAACCTTTCTACTGCTAGAAACATTTAATACAGTTCCTCATGTTGTGATGAAGCTCCAACCCCAAAATTATTTTGTTGCTATTCCATAACCATAAATTTACTACATTTCTTAATTTTATTGTAAATATCTGATAGAATATCTAATATATGACCTCCTAGAGGGATCAAGATTCAAAGGTTGATAACCTCTGGTTTAGGAGATTTTCCCACACCAGATAACCAAATCATGTTGAACTGGATTTCCTTCTTGCCTCACATGGATCACTAGTTGGCCAGTCCTGGCATTTGCAGCAACTCCACAAAATATTTCCTCAAAAAAAAAAAATAGAACTATAAATGCATGTTAATGGGAGAGAGTACTTCCTTGTTTTACTTCATATTAAAATTCTTTTTTAAAAATGTAAGAATAAGATTGAAAGTATTATAAGTATATACTTTGATTCATTTTTATGAAGGAATACTGTCTGTCAAATATAAAAAGAAGCCACAGGAACTATACAGATAGGATATAGTGTTCACAGTCTTTAATAGAATTAGAAATAACTGAGACTAGAATATGTTCTCAGTGCTAAGTCCTGGCACTTAGAAGAGAGAGACAATCTGGGGTATTCTGGTTATAATAAATCAATTCTACCTATTTCTTCTGTTTTTGTTGTGGCCAGATTAATATCCAAAATTCCATGCCAAAATGCCTTTTACTGAACTTATGTCACTTTGTCCTGGTTACTAAGCCATGAATTAAGAATGTTAAGTGGAAAGAAACTCCATATACTTAACATTAACATTAACATTAACAGAATAAGGTAATAAAGCTTTACTCTGCTCAAAATGAGCAAGAGATAATACAGAAGGAGGAACTGGACTGTTGTTTAGTAAGTAGAAAAATCATATCCAAAAAAATTGGATATGAAAATATATGTATATTATGATTTTTAATCATTTCTTTTGCAAATTAACATAAAAAATAATAAGAAACACTCGATCTAACTAAAGACAGAAAATTAGTTATTAATAGGTGGGTTGGTTATTATTTAACAGTGAAAAACTGTTTTTCAGTGTGTTTGTTTTTCTTCATTCAGGCAATGAGATGGTGCAGTCTACATTTAGGGTAGACATTCCCTTATTCTTTAAACTTCTCTGAAAATCTTTTGAAAATAGTCTATCTCCTAGGTGATGCAATCAAACAATTAGGCAATAAATATTACCATCAACAATACTAAAGAGCTTTCAAAAATTATTTTCAAATATAACTCCTCTGCAGTCGCCTCTCTGCTGGTACAGTATATCAATAAGGTCAATCTGTACTCTATATTAATCACCACTGTTTCTGTAAAACAAAGATGTTCAGTCTGTGCTTTGCCTTGGATGATCCTATCTTATAAGCAACATTTTCTCTATTTTAAGTGCAAATTCAGATGCAAGAACACTCTACATTTCTTCACATAAACATTAACACTTATCCTATGATAAAGATTAGTACCCAACTAATATAGAAGCAGAGCCTCACAGCCATCCATTGGACTGAGTACAGGGTCCCCAATGAAGGAGCTAGAGAAAGGACCCAAGGAGCTGAAGGGTTTGCAGCCCTTCAGCAATATGAACTAAATAGTACCCTCAGAGCTCCCAGGGACTAAAACTCCAAACAAAGACTCATGGCTCCAGCAGCATATGTATAGCAGAGGATGGCCTAGTAAGTCATCAATGGGAGGAGAGGCCCTTGGCCCTGTGAAGGTTCTATGCCCCAGTGTAGGGGAATGACAGGGCCAGTAAGCAGGAGGGAGTGGGGTGGTAAGCAGGGGTGTGGGGGGAGGGAACAGGGGCTTGTTTTAGTTTTTGTTATTTTATTTTATTTTACTTTATTTTATTTTATTTTTTTGGAGGGGAATCTGGGAAAGGAGATATTGTAAATAAAGAAAACATCTAGTAAAAAAATAAACTTAATCCTAAAAGCAGAAAAGTACACCCTGCAGATTGATCAAAGGAATCTAGAATCATTATGATTGCTCTTGGTAAAAAAAAAAATCAGTTTTGAAAATTTATAATACATACCTTATGGAGGACGGTTGCAATATTCTCGCTTAGATTTTGTGAAAATGAAGACAAATATCACTGGAATCATGACAACCTCCATCTGACCACCTAGTGTGTAGGTAACAAGACCTTCAGACAAAAAAGAAATCCTTTGTGAAGCATCTCAAAGCAGCTCAGTCTCCGCTTCACATATGCCCAATTCAAATTGTCACCTACCTGGAATTAGCCAGCACTTTCCTTCTACAGTCTTATACCTGGTCTCTGCAAGGCTTCTTTCAGATGCTCAACTCAACAATCAGAATGTAATGGCCTTTAGTTTCCAAGACCGGTCTAGGAGCTCTCATAACTCTCCAGTTGTATTCTCTAACATCTAATCTACACACCTCAATGACTCTTTACATCTCTTTCAATTGCTTTCCTTGGCCTTGACTAACAGCTCTTAGAACTATGTGAACTAGTTGTGTCTTCTTTAAGACATTGGTAGTCATACTTATGTGGATAGGCATTTCGATACGTAGGTAGATGATATCTCTATCACTATCTCTATAATCTATCTACACTTATATCTACATCTATATTTATATCTATATCTTCATATATATATATATATATATAATAGCTAGATAGACTAATGATAGATGATAGAAGATATAAGTATAGATGATATATAGATAGAGACGATAGATGGGTAATAGATGATGAGAATTAGAGTTACTGTTATCTGAGAGTTAATTTAGGTAATTGGGTTTAGATTTAAGGAACACGCACACACACATACTCATATATACATATGAGTACCAACTAGCTTTTAAGACCTGTAAGGACTACCTGAAAAACTGCCGCCAAAGAGACTGACATAGGTTGTTAATCATTATTATTCAATAACTTTGAGCATTAAGGAAAGACACATATATTTCTGATTCAGTTTTCTCACCACAGTCCTTGAAGTGAGAAATCAGCATTGTTCATTCAATGGCAACTTCTCAATTTCTGTCTAAGAAGGATGGCTGCTTTCAATTTCTAAGAGAAAAAGAAACATTTAGGAGGCAATGAATACCAAGTGTTTTAAAATTTCAAGTCAGTTATTTCAAATTTATGTATCTTTATCAGTTTAATATTTATTTTAATAATTATTGTGTACCCATGATGTGTGTGTTTATGTGTGTGTGTGTGTGTGTGTGTGTGTGTGTGAGAGAGAGAGAGAGAGAGAGAGAGAGAGGGAGAGAGAGAGAGAGAGAGAGAGAGAGAGAGAGATGCTTGCATATACATATATACATGTGCCACATTATGTGTTTGGTGGTCAGAAAACAACTTTCTGAATTGGTTCTCTTCTGCCACCTTGTGGGATCCACAGATTGAATTCAGGTCCTCATGTCTGCATACAAGTACATCAAAGAGCATTTCCAGATTTCAAGAATAAATGTTGTTATTAGCTCAATAGGTTGTGAAAATTGATTGATAATATCAAGAAAACAATAAAAATGATGGGTCAATGGAAGAACATTTTTTTTCTATAGGAGCAATTGAGTTAGTTCTTTAGATTGAACAGACAACTGCTTAACCATGAACCTACACTTGTATCCGTTGAAAGAAGCCACACATAAACCTTTTTACTCAGAATTCAAAGAAATAAAACATTACTTGGTGGGAGGGGGTGGAACTATGAGTTCATGCTCAGAAGATATTAGCACCATTCAGTTACAAATCTGGGAAAAAGAAGCTTTAGCTCCCAATCCAAAAATCATTAGCTTTTACACAAACTGGATTTTTTTGTTTGTTTGTTTTTTTGGTTTTAATTTTTTGGTTTTTTGAGACAGGGTTTCTCTGTATAGCCATGGCTGTCCTGGAAATCACTTTGTAAACCAGGTTGGCCTCAAACTCAGAGATCCACCTGCCTCTGCCTCCCAAGTGCTGGGATTAAAGGCATGTGCCACCACTGCCTGGCTCAAATTGATTTTCTAAAGGGAAGATTTCATTACTTTATAATCATGTCTTGTGTAATCTTACCTCTTCCACATGGACCAATCTAAGCCTTGAACTCTCGGGATGAAGACGTAAAGAATGTCAAACCCTGTAACAATATATAATGTTTGTCCTCTGCATTCATATCTATATGTTGTTTGACACATAAATTAGACATGGCAAGAGATTAATAGTAATAAGTAGTAAAATGAAAGGAATATGCTGAAATAAATTATTTAAATTAAAGATTTTTATTTATTACTTTTGTAAAATTTCCTTTAATAATGTTGCATCATAGTTAGCTACTGATAAATGAAACCTGGAGAACTGATAATATTCATAGAAAACATGATAAACTCTTCAAAATCACACACACACATTTTGAAAAGATGTGTAAAGACTAAAGACTATGAGTATCTTAGAGAAGATGGTAGCATATTGAAAGGAACATGATTTTTTTTCCTAAAAATTCAAGTTTTAATTGCCTCAGTCCCAGAGCAACCATAAATTTGAGAAATAAAAATTTATATGTGTTTTATGACCCTGTTTACTATGCTATTCTTGAAAATATACTTACTTAAGCAACTGCTGTGCCTCATATTTATACTACCCATGAGTTAGCAAATAAAGATGTAAAAAGATTTTGTATTAAGAACATATGTTTAAAATTAAACACAATTGAAAAATTATTTCAATTTAATTTAAATGTCATTTCACCAAGGGTCATTTTAAAGCAGACTGAAACACAAATGAATCCAAAGACTACACTTTTATTTGCTTTGTATATGCTACAGAATTACTTGTTACAAAATTTGAACATATTAATTGTTACTGGGTTTGAAAAGTGAAAAATACTTGGTAGTGTCTATGTTACTTACTTATTTGTATTAAATAATTCTATACCTGAAAACAAAGGGGATGCTCACAAATTCCTAAAAAATAATAATTTTTGTATGGAAAATGTTAAAAAGTCATTTGTATCTAAATTAAATTTGAATTATATTATGGAAATAATCTGAAAAGCTGTCTGAATTTTAATTCAACATTTTATGTTATAATTTTTTGCTCTGACCAACACAGGTTTTAGTAATATTTGTTGTTGTTTTTTCATTTTGACATTATAAAATTATAAACATTATAAAATGTTTTTCTTCTCTTTTGCCTAATTATCAAAAGATGATGGAGTATGGTAGAGAAGAATACACTATCTTTTATTTTGACTTGAGAAAAAAGTTAGATTTAAACTATGACTGTATTCTCCAGCTTATTGAATTAGAACATGATATTACTTTATTAATCAACTGTTTCTACATTTACCCTGTTATGAATATAATAAAGGTTCCTCTCCTGGAGTGGTGCCATTACTATAAGGATACAAATATATAAGGATATGAAGCATAGTGAAATGCTTTATTTTTCACACAAATATTACATTTGTATATGTATTGAAGATCTATGAGAATTCTACCTTGCTCACATCTTTCCGTGCTATTTTCTAGTGCATAAGGAGATTGGAATTATTTTGTAGACATGCATTATGCTTAGTGAAGTTATGTGTATTTTAGATGCAATGCTATGATACTCATCATTTTACTAGTATAATATAAATTCTTATAGTATATATTATTAGTGTAGTATATACACATGCATTAGTATAGTGTACAGCATACTATAAATAATATTTGTTTGAACAAGGAAATTGAAAACATGTCATTCATTTTACTTTGATACTTGCTTATTATAATGGTCTAAATCTGAACTTGCAATATCTCTGAGTTATCCTTACATCAGTCATAAGTCTACCATAGTATTAGAACCCCAAAATCAGAAATAGTAGTCTATGACCCTCAGAGGGTAGCCAAGAGCTCAATGGAACCCCACTACAGACTTTCAGGAGCATCAATACAATTACAATGTTTTCTCCATCCATGTTTAATTATGGAAATGATTGCTGCTATTTGACCTCAGCTACAGTGTACAAACTGAAAGTTGGCCATTCACTAGACATAACAACATAACATTCACTAGACATAACATTAGCTTACTTGAAATTATATTTTTCTCCAGGCCATCTTTTCTGATACTATTGGGACATATCTTATGGTAAGAGGCTACCAGTATTTTCAAACTTATCCAATAATAAGCAATTAAAATTACATTTGTAAGCATTTACCTTGCCAGAAATTTCCATTGGAACTATTGCAGTGGCAGTACTATTGTATGGTGGTTGTGAACAGGTTGGGGATAAATTGAGACTACTTGGCATAATTAGTGATGCTGTAGTGTACACAGTCAAAAATTATCATCACCTATGTGATGATGTAGTGAGGACTTTTTAACTGACTTTTAAAATAATTATTATTGTCCAATAATAATTATTACACAAATTATTACACAAATGCACAAAATATTAAGTAAAATTTTCATTGTTGACAGAAAGAAATAATGTTGATGCTCTTGATATAATTTTGGTTTTCTTGCTCTCTCTTCAACTAATGTAAATTAAGACTCAGAAAAAGAATATATTCATCCTATTAAAGGATGAGACAAATTAAATTATATTTAAATTGTGTAATATTTAATATGCCAAGTTGAAAATAAAGACTAATCACGTCTGCAAATACTACTAAAGCTTTCTTCAACTCACAGATTTTACACATATACAGAAATGGGACTCGGGACATATTTACAGAAGTTTAAATCTGAAACTAGTGAGTATGTTAGTTAGTCACTCTATAAACAACTTTCCTGCTTTGAAGTCAAGGCAAGACATTTTAATCAATAATTATACATGAAATTTGGTCATCAACAAAGCCTGAGCCTTGGAATTTCTCTCTGTTCTTTCAGTCACTAGTGACATGGAGCTGTAATGTGTTCCATGATATCCTCTGAAACAGGAAACAGGAGACTGCAGTTCTCACTGCTCCTGCCAAGCTGAGGAGAAGCATCTTGTAGATTGGAAAAAATTTCCCTTGGGAAATGTACTTTTAAAAGCTTCAAAGAATGTTAAAGAATTTCAAATAAATGGACATCTGCAGTCCATGCTGTACTTCAGTCAGATGAGGATGGCTGTCATGTCAAATCTCCACAGACTGATGTTGCTAGGGTTTCCTGGTTAAGAAATTCCACTCAAGCAGAATGAAACCTAAGCTTTAATATTTCAGCCTGTAGAACAAGTGCCAATGACATGTGGCGGATGTTATTACTGGATCTCAATGGATTTGGTTTAAAACAGCTTTTCTCTTGAAATTCGTGTATCAGATAGAAGAGTTCTTCAAGCAGAAGCCTATTTCCTCTTCAAAATACAATCTGCTTTACGACCAGTTGTCCAAAAATAATCACAAAAGACAGACAAGTATTTTAGCAATACAGAAATTCCATGCAGTATGCGAGGCCTAACAATCTTCATATGAAATCTACATATAAACATATATCCAGAAGTTTTCTAGTTCTACTTAACAGTCAGAGATAAAGTACAAACTATACAAGTACTGGAACTAAATGATTTATAAAACAAATGAATAGAGCTCTCCTTCTAAAATCTGTCACACTCAATAACTAAATTACATTTAATATAAAATAAAAGTAAGTTTAAACCTATGGAGTATAATTATATATATGTATATATATGTGTATATATATACACACATACATATATATTAGTTACTAGTACATAACTGCATATTTCATTCCTTATGAAAATTAAGGTACAAGTCATAAGCTAATAAGGGAAGAATCTATTTTCTGGCAGTGAAATAGAATGATAGAAATGAAGTTCAACCTGAATTTGAGATTTTAATTAAATAGTAACTGATGATGAATTGCAATACTATTTTACATAACTATCAGCATCAATATAAACATAAAAATGCAAAAAGTTCAATTATCATATAAGAGTAATTGAGGTAAAGCTTTGAAAAAGCTACCAACCCTGTAACGTAAACTTATCTCCATACAAAAATAGCAAGTGAATTTTAATGACTAAATTTATTTTGATTGTGTGTAGATTTAAAAACAAGAAAAACAAAATATATCTTATTTATTATAATCCTTAACTTTTTCAATGTTGACTCACACATAGAACTGTTCAAAATATTTTTACAGTTTTTCAAATACCTATTAATTTATCTACTGTATATTAACCATGTTTTTATAATTGACCTCATAATATTCACTCATTTCACCATCAAAACAATTCTATGGAGTAGATGTTGGTATTAATGAAACAAAAGATCAGAGAAAAGGTAGCATTATTTATATCTCAGAGCAATGAGCTCAGTGTGAGGGGCCAGAGGTTTCCTCTTAACTGACACATCAGTATGGCTTTAGAGACATTCATTTTTAAATACATTCATTTAAATACATTTATTTGCTTTAAATACATTCATTTTCTTTTCTCCTCTCTTACTTTCTTTCCCTCACTGTTTTTTACTTTTTAGGTAGTATCTAATTTTGGTAACCTCAAAAACCTGTCTACACAGCATGCAATTGTATCAAATATGTGATCTTCCCTCCACCTCCCAAGTGCTGAGTTCAAGATTGTACAATAATGATTGACTAAAGTTTCTTAGGAATACATTACAATTGAATAAGATAGAATCTAAAAAGTTTTATGAGTATTTGCTCTATTGAATTTTCCTTCCTTTTTTGTTTCTGAAACTGCATTTTTATTAGATATTTTCTTTACATTTCATACGTTCTCCCCTTTCCTGGTTTCTCCCCTGAAATACCCCTGTCCCCACCCCCATGTTCACCAACACACCTTCCCCTACTTCTTGGCCCTGGCATTCCCCTACACTGGGGCATAGAGCCTTATAGGACCAAGGGCCTATCCTCCCATTGCTGACTGACTAGACCATCCTCTGCTACATATGCAGCTGGAGTCCCACCATGGTTGGAATTTTAGTCCCTAGGAGCTCTGAGGGTACTGGATAGTTCATATTGTTGTTCCTCCTATGGGGCTACAAACCCCTTCAGCTCCTTGGGTCTTTCTCTAGCCACTTTGCTGGAGACACTGTGCTCAGTCCAATGGATAGCTGTGAGCCTCTAATTCTGAGAGGCACTGGCAGAGCCTCTCAGGAGATAGCTGTATCAGGTTCCGGTTAGCAGGCACTTATTGACATCCACAATAGTTTCTGGGTTTGGTAATTGTATATGGGATGGATCCCTAGATGGGTAGTCTCTGGATTGTCATTCCTTCTGTCTCTGCTCCACACTTTGTCTCTGTACCTGCTTCCATGGGTATTTTGTTCCCCCTTCTAAGAAGGATCAAAGTAGCCACACTTTGGTCTTCCTTCTTTTTGAGTTTCATGTGATTTGTGGATTGTATCTTGGGTATTCCTAGATTTGGGCTAAAATCCACTTCTCAGTAAGTCTATATTGTATGTGTTCTTTTGTGATTGGGTCACCTCACTCAGGATGATATCCTCCAGATCCATACATTTGCCTAATAATTTCATAAATTCATTTTTGAATAGCTGAGCAGGACTCCATTTTCTGTATCTATTCCTCTGTTGAGGGACATCTGGGTTGTTTCTAGCTTCTGGCTATTATAAATAAGGCTGCTATGAACAGAGCAGAGCATGTGTCATGACATGTTGGTGCATCTTCTGGCTATATGCCCAGGAGTGGTATAGCTGTGCCCTCAGTTTTCTGAAGAACCACCAAACTGATTTACGGAGTGGTTGTACCAACTTGCAAACGCATCTGAAGGAAACCGACCTGCAGCTTCACTTCATACCGTGGGTAATTCACGAACGGGGGAACTCGAGGTTCTGTGAAGATAAGCGGGTAGGGGGGACAAAGAAGCGACACCAGGAAAGAATGCTTATTGAGGTGTAATCTTTACTTAGTGAAACGGGATATATATACTTAGAGGCGAAACAGTCATGTCTTTTAGCACATAAGTGAGAACAGGAATCGAGCATATCAAGGCTAAGACTCCAGGCAGGAGGGTGGATCAAAGTCACAGCCCCTTTTGAATGTTGGGCTACTGGTTCTGGCTTAAATGTCTTGAGCTGGCTCCAGACTCCTGGTGAGTCGAGTCGAGTTGCTGTCTCTAGCGTTCATTGAGACCCCTCAGGTCCGGCACATTTCACCCTGAACTGAGTAATAAAAAAAAAGGGAAATGCGATACAATCTCGACACGAATACATGGGAAACAAAGGTACGGAACACCTTCTGGCTCCGCCCTCCAAGGCGATAGCGCACAGTGGG
>NW_022196903.1:6806567-6823916 GCF_008632895.1 Mastomys coucha
AAAAAAAAAAAAAAAAAAAAGAATAAATGAACTTCTGGTGGAATCACAATCCCTGACCTCAAGCTGTACTACAGAGCAATTGTGATATTTTTCCTTTTATTGACATAAACTTTATGTTTATTTATGGTTTTAGTATAATTCCATATAAAATGTTTTCAATGTTCAAATTAGAATAATTGACATTTAATTCTCAAATAATATCATTAACATCTATTGATACGTTCAAACTGTGTCTTTATTGAAGGGAATGATAAAATATTGATCTTTTTTTTTATAACATTGACCTTGACCTCTGTCTATGTCTATACTTTTTTGTACCTATTATCCAACTCTGCCATCCCTAATACACTCACTTTTAGTGTCTGCAAGTTTGCTACATAAATTTGGTCAAGTCTACTGTTTCAAATAACATTTTTATGCTTTTATGATGAAATGCTTCATTATTTACCTATCTATCTGTCTGTCTGTCTGTCTGTCTGTCTGTCTGTCTGTCTGTCTGACTGTCTATGAGTTTTTACTGTGTTGTCTATCAAAACTAGGTACTCATGACTTCAAGGCAAACATTCTACCACAAAGCCATATGTTCAGCTTTCTTGCACCTTACTTTGAAAGTCAGCAATTCACTGATAGATACACTGGTTACTTTCACATGTTGGTTGCCAATAGTTCTATAGTACATAAATAAGTAAATACTTATTTTCAGTAGGTTTATTTTGATTTCCTTGGAGATGGATAAACCATAAATTGATTTTCATCTTTTTTGAAGGACCTCCACACTGTTTCTCATGGTGACTGCATCAATTTGCATTCACACCTGCAATGATTGAATGTTCTATTTTCTCTATGGTCATCAATTTTTTTTATCAGTTTGATAACAGAAAGTTTTACTACAGCAAAATAGAATAACATTCTGATTTTGATGAAAATATGTAAAACATTATACAAATGAGCTTGTGAGTAAGTATTGCATCAACTTTTGCAGTAACATTTATTGAAGAAACTGTTCTCCTAATGAGTGTACTTGGGGTTGCATCAAAAGAAATTGTGTATAAATAGATAGACTGACTGAGATTTTTATTCTTTTCTTGAATCGCATGCTGAAATTATGTCAGCATCTTGCCAGTTAGCTTAATGTAGCTTTGTCATATTTTATAGTCAAGTCTAGTAGCACCTTTAGCCTCATTCTTTTCCACTGTATTTTCTACTTTGTTTTTCGTGTAGGGGCTCTTGATTTGTGTAATAGTTTTTCTTTTCTGGGAGAATTGCCAGTGATAGTTTGAAAGGATGTGTTGAATCAGTCAAATGCTTTCGAGAGAATGGACATTTAACAGGATTAACCCTTTTTGTCCTGGGGTAGAGGAGCCTATCAGTACTTGTTTTGCTTACCATCTTATTTCTCAGTATTTTTGTTTTTAACTTTTACTCTCTACATATTTTATACAATATATCAACAGCTTCAAAGCCATTTTGATATCTATTAGATTAGAATTGCTCTCATTTTTAGCCTCTTCACTTTTAGTGTATAGAGTACTATTGCTTTTCATAAACTGAGTTGTATATTTCACCTTCTATGGCCTCAGGTATCAGTTTCAAAGGCATTTTTTTATTTGTTGTACCATTATAGCTTCTACTTATTAGCCATGCTATCTAGAAGAAGGGATAACTTACCTATTACTTTTCAAATTTTATGCCATTTATTACTTCCTTTTGCTTAATAATTCTCAAACATTCAGTCTTTATTAAATAAGAGTAATAAAAATAGACATCCTCTAAATTCTTCCCATTCTAGATGAATCAATTACTGGTTTGGGCTGTTTAGAATGATGTTGGCTTTGAGTCTGTCACATAATATTTAATATATGGTTATATTCTTTGTATATGTAATTTGTTAGGGCTTGTGTCATAAATAATAGTAAATTTTATTATTTGATCTAACTACAGTTATTACAATAACCATAAAACATAAAGTTTTTACTACTTCAATCTATTGTGCTGTATAATGCTGATCACTAAATGTTATTTTTTTGTCTTTGTGTGATTATTTAAAAAAATTTTTATTATATAAAACAATTTTTAAATTGAAATATTTTAATAACATTCTTTTCTCTCCCAAGTCCTTCCAGATTATCTCTCCCTCCTTACCAACCCAACTTTAACTTTTTTTCCAAAATAAAGTTCCCGGAATACTAGGGGGGAGGGAACAGGGTTTGTTTTTGTTGTTGGTTTTTTTTTTAGTTTTTTGGGGAAAGGAGATATCGTGTGATATGTAAATAAAGAAAATATCTAAGAAAACAAAAACAAAAATTTCAGATTGTTACCAAATATATGGGTATACACACACACACATACAGACAGACACAAATATGTAAACACACACACACACACAAGGGAGTCCATTATATATTGGTCAACTACTCCTAATCATGGGACCTGCCTAGAAATGAATATACCCAGTGATTTTTTTTCTCCTCTCCCAGCAGGTATAAACAACATTTTGGTTGTGAACTTTTACTCCAGTGGTTAGTTTTTAAAGTATAAGAAAACAGAATACAGTAAGATAACACAGTACATATCATATTGGCGTTAAATAAGACAAAGCAGCAGAAAAACTGAACCCAAGAAAAGGCCCAAGTATCAAAGATCCACTGATGTGCACACTCAGGAATTCCATAGGGAGTGTAAACTGGTGGGTAGGTAAGGCAAGCTCCCTATTTTTTTTCTTTACAACAAAACAAGTATGTTTATTTTGGCCAACTCCTAAAGAGGTTTTTCAAGTTCTAATGCCTCTCAAAGCCTCTGATAACCAAGTGATGTGACACAGTAGGTCCTGAGTTTACTAGTCCCTCACAGTGGGATATTTTACTATAGAAAGGGTGGGGGATTAGGAGGCTGTATTGCTTTAATTTTCCACCAGTGTTGTTCCCATAACTTCTACCTGATTGGGTTTCTTTAATTTCTCTGCTGAATCCCAATGTTCCACCCAGCAACCCAGATACTCTATTAATCATCTTGTGCTTTTGTTTTGTTGTCGTTGTTGCTGTTGTTGTTATTTTTATTACAGGTAAACTAGTGAGTGTTGATGATTTGTGATCTCTGTCCACCCATTTTTGATACTTTCCTCCTTCAAATATTGGGTCTGAAGTAAAAGATGTCAGAAACCACAGAGACTAATCAAAATGCCTATAACATTATTAATTTGAAGGACAAAATCACACAACTTGATCGACATAGATGCAGAGACCATAATAAATGAAAAACTCAGTTCCCAGGAATTCCAACTGGGGATTAGCAAGGTCCCTACCATAGATTCTGATTAAGAACAAATGTTTAAAATTTAAGCCAAGCTACAATGTAAACTTCTAGAAAAATTTAATGACCATTGGGAAAGTTCCTTTTAAAGATACTAGAATAAACAAATTAGAAACCCATAAGGACCTAACTGGTAGTGCCATAAAACACTGGGCATAGAGACATTTAATAAAAGTTATAATTAAGTACTGAGACTATATTGCATTTGGTAAGGTTTTGTGGGACCTCTCAACAGAAATGAATATGTGACGTGAAGTGCCGAGATGAGTGGAGAAGAAGTTATTGGAACTCAAATGTTCACTCGGCCTTTAATGGGAACTGAATGGGGCAAGGAGTATACTGTGCTGTCATATGATTTAGCCATGGCTGAGATTTAAATTGCTGCCAAAAATCATAAATGGCACATTTTAATTGTCGAGTATTCCCAATTACAAAAGAACTTGAACAGACAACCTGCAAAATCTTAGATATCTTAATGGTTACTATAAATATGATTTCATACAAAGCAATGTTTTTTTAACTTTATTGAGTACTTTTGTATATCTACAATTAAACGAGGGTAGTTAAAGAAAAAATAGAAGCTTACATATTAGTAATGATAGAAGTAATAAAAAATGAGGAATGGTAATTTTCAGAATACTGAAACATAGGAATATAATCCCAACTGCTCCAGAGACTGAGACAAGATATTTTAATGTTTAAGGCCAGCCTAGGCAACTTAGTGAAATGCTATCTCAAAATACAAAGCAAAAGGCTTTGGGGTTTTATCTCTGTTAGAGTGCTTAGATAGTATGTGTAAGGCTCTGGCTTCAATTATAACAGTAGCAAAGGAGGAAAAGGAGAGTCCTGCAAGCAAAGGCAGTAGATCTCATCACTGTGCTGAAGCAGATGAAAGGTCTTGTGTTACTGTGAAGCCAAACTTTTACATGAACAATGTAAGTGTGGCCTCTATTTATACACAGATATTGTGCACAGTATTGTAAGGGAATTTAAAGTGAAATAAAAGTATTCTCAAGAGACATGTGAGATTTATCTTGAAAGGAAACTGCGTATGCTTATAAGTGACTGGTGGGAGGCAAGAGCAAAACAGAAATAATAAAGGGAAGGTTTATTGTAGGGGAATATTGTGTTTGAGAGCACATAGAGATAAAACATAATCAGAATGTGGACTAGTTTTTGACGGTGAGTGAAGCACAGAGGTAAACTATAGCCCAAATATTAAAGCAATCTTTCAGGCCTTATGATTACTTTGCTGAGTGAAGGGACCATGCTTAGCTCATTACTTCATATCCAGAGGTTTGTTCAGGATTGGGTGATAGTAAGAAACATTACTTTGGTTGGTTGACGTAAAACATTTAGTTAAAATATGAACATGATTTGTCAATACATGAGAACCGATTCTAAAATTGAAGCAACATATAAAAATATTACAAAAACATTCATGTACATATTAAAATTAAATTATTTTTACATTTATCACCTACTCATACTGTGAAAACCTATTTCAAATAATTTGGTAGACTTATCTGAGTTTAGAAGTAGCAATATTAATTTCAGGAATGTTCTATTACCGAAAATAGATTTTTGTCCTACACAATACATCTCAATCACAGTTTCCTCTCTTGGTACTCCTCCCCTCTCCTCCCCATTACTACCCACATCTCCGCTCTCTCATATTCATTTCCCCTTTGCTTTTCCTTGAGGAAAGAGCAAGCCTTCAAAAGACAACAGCTAAACAGGACAAAAGAAGATACACTAAGACAGGACAAAAGCTCTCATATCTAGTCTAGACAAGGCAACCAAACAGTAGAAAAAGGGTCTCAAGCACAGGCTTCAGAGTAAGAGATTGTCAGGGTGTCTCCTAAAACATCATGTTAACAGCCATAATATAGGCAAAAGACATTGTGCAGCCCCATGCAGGCCCTGTGCTGTCCTTTCTGGTCTCTGTGAGTCCATGTAAGCCAAGATTATTTGATTCAGTGGGCCATATCCCAGTTAGAAGACTGGCTTGTTCAAAGCCATGGCTCTCAACAGGGGAAGTTTGTTGAATACTATTTTCAATATACTCTGTTTTATTTATTGTTAAATAAGTTTAAATAAATATATGCATGGACATGTATTTATGTATGTGTGTGTGTGTGTGTGTGTGTGTGTGTGTTTCTGTCTGTCTGACTGTATGTGGGTATGCACAGATGAGTATAGATTTCTGTGGAGTCCAGAAAAGCTATAACTTCCTGGAGATAGATTACATGAGTTGCTTATCATGGATGCTCAGAACTAAACTCTGGTCATTCCAAGAGTAGCAAAAACTCTTAACTGCTGATCCAGTCCCTACCTTTTAAAAAATACCTCTACCTATTTATCCCTTCCATATGTGTTCTCTCTCTCTCTCTCTCTCTCTCTCTCTCTCTCTCTCTCTCTCTCTCTGTGGTGTGTATGTGTGTGTGTGTGCGTGTGTGTGTGTGTGTGTGTGTGTGTGTGTGTACATGCTTGTCTATTTATCTGTGGGAATGTGACATATAGATATACCAGCATCTATATGTAAGCAGACAACTTTATCCTATTGCTATTCAATTTTCCTTCTTTTTGTGATAAAAATCTCCATTCCAGTGAGTATTCTGGGCAGGCTAGATCCTGAGATTATGGATTGGCTTCTTTGTTGCTTCTATTTCCCATAGAGGTGTTCTGAGCTTGCAAACACTTGAAGAACTGCACTAAATCTTATGTATATTCTCATCATTCAACTTCAGTCCTCAGAATTTCACTACAATTACTTTTACCCACTGATCTTCTAAGCTGGTTTAAGTGACAATCCTCAATATTAAATGACCTTTCATTATACTCACAGTGAAAAAAAACATTGTGAGGAATATGTAGAGAAAAATCCTATAGACAAAAGTCAAATCAAACCAAACCAAACCAAAACAAAACAAAAAAAAACCCCACAAACCAAACCAAATAAACCATCACAACCAACAAACCAAATCAAACCAACAAAAACAATAACAACGAAGTATAAAACACCACCAAAATCCTCAAAAATGAAATTGCATGACTCTCAAAATATCAGTGATTATTTCTTTATATCTAATCCCACACATTTATAGGAATAAAGCTTATTCTCCCAGGAAAGTTCTATATCTTGCCAACTGAACCATTGATTGCCTTTTGATTTATTTTCTACTTGTATTTAAGTATTTCTTTTTCTACTTAACCATAAGAAGTTTGATTCCTGGATCAGAAGCCTATTCCTTTCTTGGAAAACTACTTTTGACTTTCATTTCATATTGTTGATTTTATTTGGAATTGACACAGCACTAGATATAATTACAATTCTCCTAAAGAAATTAAGAGTTCATTATGTCACACTGTCTCAGATAATGAACTTATTTTGTGTTACATTGGAATAGTCATAAGACAGCAAGGGATACAAGTCCCAGAGTTCAAATATCAAATATGATCTGAGTTAAAAGAATAAATAATTTAATACATTACATCATTTAAAACTTAAACCATTTCCAGGAATATTATGGGAGAATTTCTGTGACTATGACAATATTAAAGTGCAAGTCTCATAGACCTGTCCTTGGACAATCCTAGTGATTACATGCTTGCCTCTATCATGGTGGGGCAGGGAAATTAAACTGCCCACATTCTGTGCTTGTCCCATAGAGCACTTCCTAACTTTTATGTTCTACTGGCACTTCTAAGCATGTTAGACATTCCCCAAATACTGTCATTCCTTTGTACCACTGTGGCATAACGTTGCATTTAATAAAATTCAATACCAAAGAGAAGAATTTAAATAAGAGCTACTGCCCCATATTTTTCTATCTAGGAACCTAAAATAATGAGCCCAATGAAGACAAGACAGAGAATGAAGGCCATGACAATGATGACCTTGGAAGAGGACCTGCTAGAAACATGCCAGAAGTGAGAAGTATGGGAACATCCAACAGTGTATCTGAATGCCTAAGTAAACACCAGTGTAGAGCAGAACAGACTCAGCGCTACTAGCAAAAAGTGGTGGAGCTGCACAAAGTCTGTCCTCCATCATCAATAACTCTTTGCAACCAACCATTCTACGCTGAATTAATTTTATATCTGTTTCATAGAAAATATTTTAAAATCACCGCCTTTGAGAAAAGAAAAGGTACACTGATAAAACTTGCAGATCTTTCCTTAGTTAAATCATAACAATGCATTACGTGCTTGAAGGATGTAAGATAGTATTACCAGTTTATTTACCTTTTAATTAGTTGTATCTTAGTATTTTCAAGTAAAGGAAGTATTTGCTTTAGTACCATGGTTTCTATATGTAATTTTGTAAGACCTTTTTCTCAAGAACAACTTCTCATGCTTTTCTTATCCTACAATATCAGTGCCCACCTTGAAATCTGAAAAATAACAACAACAGGAACAGAAAAAAAAAAAAAAAAAAAAAAAACAACCAACCAAACAACAACAAAACACTTTTGAGCACAGCTATGCTTCACTGTGCAGAAACTCTGAGACTATATTCCTATTAAAAAGCATTTTGAGACTTCACTCCTACCTCTCTTCCAGTAGAAATATGTTTTCCTGTATCTTATGAATGATTGTATGTACCTGCCATATCTCATTCTTAGTGAAGCAGAACTCTGATGCTTAGATTACGTTTATTAATTCACACAGATTTTCCAGATAGATTAGTCATGAGCTCATTATTTAAGTTTGTAAGCATAAACAAGACAAAAATAATACATCTTCATCCTTGTTCATAACAATTTAGAGGGTCTTTATTAATTATTTTACCATCCAGGAATTTAGAGAAAGTTTTAATAATCTCACTGGCATGAATTGCAAATGTAATCACCTATATGATAAAGGTTCAAAAATTCAGAAATTTCTACCTGTGTTGCTTTGGCAAACAAAAGCTTCATTGTTCATAGAAAAGAGACTCAGTTTATTGTTCGATGTGAAGTGGTAGGGATAAAGAAAGTGTCTTTAAAACGATGTTCAGTGCAGGATTAACAATATGTCAGGCACTAAAATGAAGAGCAAGATAGATTCTGTGTCCAAGGAAAAGACTGGGAACATACCTCTCTGCAGGTTGTTGCTTCATTTTGTGGCTCATTTGATCCTGCAGTCATTCCTAGGCAGGCTCTCAGAGAGTCAATTGATGTATATGGTGTAGATGCAACATAAGGTCTCTTATAGTAAAATATGTTGTTTATTGTGTTCAATATAACAGGTTCATAACTCATTAGGCACTACTTGGAATGCCTTTAAGTTAGTCACAAAAGTAGACTCACTCAAGCAAATGAGCTTGATTTTCTACATTTACTTTTTCATCTAAGACTGATAACTAAAATCTCTAGAGTCATTCAGAATATAAACATGACTAGACCAATATGTTCATGTATACCTTGATTAAATTGATATCAAATATGAAATAAACTGCCATTTTAATTCAATCCTGATTCTGTGCTCTCAAACATTGTTCTGGCCTTATACTGGGTAAGGCCTGTATATATGTATATAAATATATGTATATATATGTATGTAAATATACATATATATATATATACTGTTAATGTATACATATGTATATGTGTATGTATGTGTATATGTGTGTATGTGTGTTTATATACATTGTATACACTCATATACATATGTAAATACACACACATACATATATCTTCAAGTTTTACTCTTACCCTAAATCTCCAAAGACTATTACTAAATGTTGCAGCATTTTCTCTGTCCAATCACATTAGGGAAGTGAAAGACCTGTGATTGGACAGGAATAGAGAGGTGGAGCTAGAAGTTGAGGAGGAAAAAGGTCAGAGAGCAGGAAGGTAGAAGAATCATCATCGTGGAGGTCAAGGAAGAGGACAATTCAGACCCCGCAAGGTTATTACAGCCACAGGTAGCTAAATATCTTACAAGGTTAGGATAACTGGGTTAAACATTGTCTTTATCATTTGGCTCTAAAATTTTTGTATTGGCATCTTGTAAATTGTGATTTCATTATATAACTTGGTTAGATAATTAAACCTTAAGAGTCATGCTCTACCGGGTACTAGGTGCTAGATACTGATTATGGGGGTGTATAAAATGTCATATCTAAGTGAGATGATCTTGCTAGCTGGGAGAAAAATGCCAAGAGCCCACTGGGACATAGTGTTGTGGCCGGATGGTACAGGCACTAGAACATGGATCGGAGGTAAAGAGAGTTTGCAGGGGTGGATTCTCTTTCAATATTTCTCGCAACAATTAAACACAATTTTCTTTGATTGATTATTTTATTTTAGTTATTATTTAGATCTCCATTAAGTTTTTTCTTTTCAGGGCCAAAGTGAGAAATATTCAGAAATTTAAGTTGCAGATGGTGAATAATAAGAGGTCAGTTTATTATACTTCTTTTTTTTTTTTTTTGGTTTTCTCAAGACAGGGTTTCTCTGTGTAGTCCTTTGCTGTCCTGGAACTCACTCTGTAGACCAGGCTGGCCTCAAACACAGAAATCCGCCTGCCTCTGCCTTCCAAGTGCTGGAATTAAAGGCGTGCGCAACCACCTCCCAGGTATACTTCTTAAATGACATCTTGCACATTCATTTGACTTTATTACCTACCCCTCCTGGGATGATAAATAGTACTGAGTTCACGACTCCACCTGTACTCACATAAGCTCAGTTTGCCCATTCCCCTACACCATAGCTCTGCCTGTCTCTCAGTAGGCCTGATCTAAACTAGAGGCAGGGAAGCCTGCTCTAACCAGAGATACATCGATGTCTGCCTCCCAGAAGGCCTTCAGTAAGCCAGGAAACATAGCTCCACCTGCCTCTGGAAAGGTCTACTACAGTATGGGACACCCAGGCCAGTTAACTCTAGAGACAACCAGATGGTAAAAGGCAAGCACAAGAACATAATCAACAGAAGCCAATATAATTAGGCACCATCAGAATCCATATCTCCTACTACAGCAAGCTCTGGATACTCTAACACACCTGAAGATTCTTGTTTGTAATAGTCCAGAACTGGAAACAACCCAGGTGTCCCTCAGCAGACAAATGAATGTATATAGAAAATGTGGTTCATTTATGACTGGAATGGTATTTAGTTATTAAAAACAAGGACATCATGAATTTTTCAGGAAAGTGGATGAAACCAGAAAATATCATCCTGATTGAGGTAACTCAGAATCAAAAGGAATGTACTCCTTGATGGGTGGATATTAGCCAAAAAGTACAGAATACCGATGATATTCTCCATAGATCCAAAGAAGTAAAACAAAAAGGAAGGCCCAAGTGAGGATGCTTAAATACTACTTAGAAGGAAGGCCAAAATAGTAGTGGGAGGCAGAAGGAGGGAGGGACCTGCTTTGGATCGCAGAGGGAAGGGGTATAGGGGGCACGATAAGGTACAGGGAGGATATGAGGGAGAGGCTCAGAGTGCCAGGAGAATGAATGGAAATATGCAGCTGCCAGAGCTAGAGTGTTTCTAGAAAGGCCCAGAAACCTGAGATGGGGAGGCTCTCTGAACTCAATGTGGGCAACCTTAGCAGAAATACCCAATAGGTATGGAATGTGAAGGAACCATCCCCAATAGTCAGACATGACACCCAGTGTAGGGATGGGGACACCCAACACCTACAAAATGTTGCAAAATTTTTCCTGTTTATAAGAAATGCAGGAGCAAAAATGGAACAAAGACTGAGGAATGGCTGACCTGTGACTGGGCCAACTTGGGACCCATCCCTTGGACCTGCATGCACCACTCCCTGTCATTATTACTGATGCTATGGTGTCCTTGTAGACATGAGTCTAGCATGGTTGTCCTATGAGGGGATCTACCAGCAGTTCACTGAGACATATATAGATACCCACAGCCAAGCATTAGATGGAGGTTGGGGAGCCTTATGGAAGAGTTAGGGAAAGGATTGAAGGAAGTGAGGGGATGGCAATCCTATAGGAAGACCAACAATGTCAAATAACCTGGACCCCTGGGAGCTCCAGAATGAGCCACCAATCGAAGAGCATATATGGTCTGGTAAGAGAGCCCCAGCATATAAGGAGGAAACATTTGGGAGGTAAATAAATAAAATAATTCAAATTTAAAAGGTACTATTAATATTATTATTATTAAGGAAAAAACAATAAATAGGACTAAACTAAGTAACAGTACCCTGCTGACATCAACTCCACACAGGGTAATTGAATACTAGGAGTTGAAATGAAGAAGGTGTGAGCCACTTACTTATTGCATTTCTGCTAACATGGTTGTAAAATGAGGTAACTATTGCTGGAAACTGGGCAGAGCAACTATTTACTATACTTGTAAGGATTATTAGGGACATAAAAAAATATAAGTAATGAAAACTTCTAGGTGCCCACAGATGAATAATTACAACTTCTCATCAGAAGAGAAGAAAATATTTTCATAAAATAAATGATGAAACTGACTATACTCAATTCACAAGTAAACCACTAATTAGAGTACACATGGAGGGCACCCTCGTAGGACATCAATGGGAGGACAGGCCCTTGGTCCTGTAAAGGCTAGGTGCCCCAGTATAGGGTAATGCCAGGATGGGGAGGCTGGAGTTGGTAGGTTGGGGAGCACCCTTAGAGAAGCAGGGGGAAGAAGCATGAGGGAGGGACTTTTTGGAGGGGAAACAGGGAAAGGATATAACATTTGAAATTTAAATAAATAAAATTTATCCAAAAAAGATGACTGAAATACATAGATGGATTATTGAATAGAGGGAGGGAGGAACAAGAACGGGAAGGTAGACATACATACATACAAACACACACACATATACACCTACACACACACTGAGAGAGAGAGAGAACGAGAGAGAGAGAGAGAGAGAGACAGACAGACAGACAGACAGACAGACAGACAGAGACAGAGAGAGACAGAGAGAGATTGAAAGATTGGATATTATAAGACATAAGACTCATTGGTTATGGTAACAGTAGTAAACTTGCCTTGTCATATTCTTTCATTCTCTTCTCTTTTCTCTTCTCTTCTCTTCTCTTCTCTTCTCTTCTCTTCTCTTCTCTTCTCTTCTCTTCTCTTCTCTTCTCATCTCCTTGCTTGTCTCATCTCTTCTCTTATCATCTCACCTCTCCTCTCCTATCCCCTCCCTACCTCCCTTCTTTCTTTCTTTCTTTCTTTCTTTCTTTCTTTCTTTCTTTCTTTCTTTCTTTCTCCTTTTCATTTTCTCTTTTTTTCTTTTTGTGCTTTGTTTATTCTCCACAGGAAAGTACTCAAGTTTTCTCATCTCAAAAGTAATGTTTTTTCTAGTAAAAAGAGCATAAGACAGAAATTCTTCAAACAGTTTTTGGATAGGGACCCAGCTAGCACTTGGAGTTTGTCCTTGCTGGAGACTAAGAATTCCACAGGGAATTCTGATCTCTGGTTACTGACTATGGACCCTTTCATGTGATCATTCTTTCATGGAATTTATCAGGATGTGCCCCAAATGCAGAGGATGATAGATTACTCAGAGTTTGACCAACTGAACTGAACAGCTGTTCATGACTCACACCAATTTCTGCTATCATCTCTGTAGAGACCGCAGATTAACAGTTCAACAGTACTGCATTTTCTTGAAGCCTGCTTGTGCTATACAGGTGTTCTGCTTTCTTTCTGTCTCTTAAACTTCTTGTAAAAACCAACTTTTTCTTAAACGTATTTGTCCTTTGACCATGAATTTTGCCTTTGCATCATCAGACAAAGAAATAAAAAGCTACTGTGTACAAGTTGCCTTAATGGCTGATTATTTGACTGAGTCCTTAGAACTGGTATACTCACCTAGGTCAAGAGTGAAGTTCACACAAATACACCCACTCATTTGAACCAGTAGGCGGGCTTTTAGTATGGGGTCACCTTTGTTATCTTGAAAATGCAGCGTTTTTTTTTTTTATTTTAGCATTTGTTGCCATGTACTTATGAGTAAAATATTACATAAGACTGTTTATGTAACAAATAAGAACAAATAAAAGAACAGGTACATTTTTTCTTGTTTGGAAAAAACAGTACTTACTTGAAATGCTGATGTAAAAGGAGTTGGTAAAAAATTAGAAAATGAAAATAGAAACAACTCTTGTTTCTGGATAAATCACTCAGTATATCTAACTGATCAACAATTAAAATATGGATTAAAAGTGAAAGCAAAGCTTGCATTCAATATAAGTAAAAACAAGTGAACTGTGTAGATATTAATAAAGTAATAATAATTCAATGAAAATATATTTTCTTTGGCTCACATTTACTTCCATTCTCTATCTATAGATCATTTACCTATCATACATACACATACATACATACATATATCTTAATAATCATAAAATCATCATCATTAACTATCTACTGACCTATCTTCTCTCAATCTGTCATTTATCTATCTCATCTCTCAATTTTCTTTAATGAAAGTGATCAGAAGCAAGAGCAATTTGTGAGCAATAAATTTATCTAACACACAACTTTAACCTCACTACTTTTCTGTCATTTTCAGTTTTCACTGAAAAGAATTAGAGCATTAAAAAGATGGTGTTTCAAAATCTTGGTTACAGATGTACAAAATGGATATTGAATATCATGCTGCCTTAGAAAATAAAATGTTCACATAATAATAAACCTAAATTCAATCTAATGTCAAAATTGGCTTACAGAGAGTATATTGGCAAGGTCTAAGATTGTAAAAGCACGAAAGTTAAGAACATAAATAAATTCATCGTGTTTATGTTTATTTATGTGGGTAAGTAGGTTAGTGCACTCTTATGCAAACTTTAGAATAACAATCTGTAAGTACTGTTTGACCATTTTCCTTTGTTTATAAATACTCTATACCTTTTCAGTCCATGAGACTATAACTTCAACAACAGTTACATGATCACTATTGCCAGAGTCATTTAAATGAACACATGAAAGGAAATAATATTTAACCTATCTAAATAATGCTCCTCAGTTCCTCATTTGAAGACATCTGATAAGGTAAGATTTATATGTCTTTTCAGAATATAAAGTAGTCTGTTTAGTCTGTGTTCAGTCTCTTTTATGTTATATAATTCTATTAAAAGAATATTCGTTTAGATTTTTAGAATCAATCCATTCCTTAGGGAAAATAAAATTACACCCAAAGAATACATGTGTATATGCATTATGGTATGTGTGTGTGTGTGTGTGTGTGTGTGTGTATAGATTTAATATGACTTCATTATTCCTCTATTACATTTTTCTAAAGACTACACTTTTTCAGTAAAAATGCCTTTCTATGTGTCTAACAAGATTTACAGCTTAAAGTATGCGTTGCAACATATCAAGTGTCCTTATAAAAATTTTATTTCTGTTCTTACAAATAGTATATCATTTTTCTCAACCTGGGTTGAAAGAATAGTTAAAAAAGTATGTCTGCCTTATAATGATTTATATTTATTATGGTATAATGCACTAAATATTTCTGTACATGTATATGGGTTCATAATCATGATTGCAAACATACCACACACACACACACACACACACATGCACATACACATATTCACACAACTAATCAAAAAGAGAAGGGAAAGCTGTTTGGTATTAGAGGGAAGTATTGTAATGCATATGTTTAATCCATAATCTGTTGTGTTGGTATCAAAAAATGTATTGATATAAGAGCAAAAACTTTTAGACACTTAGCTATATAGTACTAATATATAGCTGACATGTTTTAGTGATTGTAAATCTGAAAGTAATGGATTTTTTGCAAGACTATTTGAAACAAATAGCCTATTTTATTCTAAGTGTGACAACTTGGAAAGAAGCATTAATGAATGAATATTCTTGGATCAAATTCAATCATGTTGATGTTAATACAACAAACACTGACTCCTCTTCACTAGCGGTCAGTATGCAATCAGCATTATTATTGTGTTTTTATGTAGCTCATTTATTTGTACAATATCACTAGTGTCTTCCATTAAATTTCAGAAGTGGGGTTTTCTTTATAATATTTTCATCTAACTTCATGTTTTCTGAAGTATCTTTCAATAAAATACTTGCTGTTAGTCACCAGAAAAACAACAAATCACAAACAAGGCCCTTGTAATTTATATTCTTTAATATTTATTTCATGGAAGTTTCATGTTCAAATAATTAACAAAGCAATTTTTAATCTTTTAAATCTTCTACAAATAATCTGAAACATAATTAACATCTTATTGTCTATGATCTTAGGAATAATGGCAATAGCCAATATATTCACTAAGTATTTGCCTGATGCCACAGACTGTGTTTAAATGTTTAGCATCTTATCTCATCAATACTAATCAGAGATAACACACAACACGAATTTTAATCTGTATTGTCACAGTATCTTTATATACCTTCATTCCAGATGTAAATCCTGATACTCTTGCTGGTAAGAATACCAAAAGTTATATTTAAAAGTCAGTTATTGGATGAAATCACACCTGGAAAAGTGACACTGAATATGTACAGCTTGAGGGGGAGAGAGAGGAGCTGTTATTGGAAAGGACTAGAATCCTCAGACATAGGCTTCTTGTGTATGACAAGCTGCTTCCTTTGGTTAAGTAAGAAGTGGGCTGTATCATAGCTAAATGTCACAGAGACAAAGTGTATTAGAGATGCTATGATCAATGGTTTATGGAAGATTTGTGACACAGTCTTGGAATGCATGCTCACTAAATCATGCCAAATGGATGTGGAAAACTAATTATGTTTAGATGAAATGGAAAAGCAAAATGAATACATGAAATTTTGCAGGATTAAGCAAAATTGAGCCCAGCACTAAATAAACACACACAAAGATTCGGGTAACATTTAGGATTTTTATTTAACACCATAGTACATGTTTTGGTGGATAGAAAGTATCAGTGCTCATGCACATCAATATAGGAATCTTGGAATTTTGACAATGAATTACATGGTGGGGAATAGTAACTTCTGCTTTTTGAGCTATTCAATAAATCAATGCCCACTGTCAATGATAAAAGCTGCTTTACAGATTGTAAATCACAGCTAGCTGCAAATGAAGCAGTACTTAAATTATGTGCTTACTACAATCATGCCAGGTTTGAGAGTTTTGCCCCAGCTATGGTACATGTCTGCATACTATGGCATAAGAATAAAGATCAGTGTCAGAAAATGTTTTGTCTGAGTTGAATTAGTTTTCTCTTCGTGTACATCCTGTGAATTAAACACAAGTGTCCAGTTGGGAAAAATTCCCTTACTTGACAAGCTACACATTCTTATCTCAGTTTATCATAATATATATTATTTAGAAATAATTCTTTAGAACATTAGTTACAGATGAATTTTGTTTTGGGAAATGAAGTTGGAAAAACAAGTAGTAGATCAAACATAATAAAATTAACTTTTAAAGGGTATATGCAAAATTTTCATTTGGTTTTGAATATTATGTTAGAATTATCTATAATCTATAATTTTTTTATATTTTTCTTTTAAGAGAATGTATAAATCTATAAAAATAAAATCTCTAATGTATCATATTTCTTCAAAAAATATGTAAGTAGAACTTTATTTTGTATTGGTTATTTTATTTATTTACATTTCAAATGCTATCCTCCTTTCCATTTTCCCCTCCTAGTGGTTTTCCAGTCTTTCTTAATGTTCTTTTTAAATGTAAAAATACTTAACGACATGGAAAATCTGGTGGGAGGTGGGTATCTGGTCAAGTCAGATCCCTACAGGAATAGCTACAGATAACTAGTATCTGCTAGGAGAGGGAGAATTAGTCTTCAGCACAGACCATGCATGTGGGGAGCTGTGAATCTTGAGAGGCATTCGCCATGGCAAGATGGCGCCTACTTCCGCTGTTAACTCCTAGTGGACAACTGTTTGCGCATGTGCATGGAGTGAAAAGGACGCCATGTCACGGCCCATCCCCGGGGCGTTACGTAGGGTAATGAGCGAACAGCCAATCATGAGCAGACATGCCATGCTGTGGGCAGATACACTGCACTGTGGTGTATATAAGCAGTGCGGATTTTGGGCTCGACCCTTTTTTCTATGGATGGAGACAAA
>NW_022196903.1:6824902-6832477 GCF_008632895.1 Mastomys coucha
AAAAAAGAAACAGTATATGGGAACAGCAGATTTTACACACACAAACACGTACACTAATAATTAAAGAAGAAAGAACATGAATTTCTGAAGGAGAAGAAACATGAGATGAATTGGATGCTGGAGAGGATAGAATGAAAATGACAATAAATTCAATAAAAATTAAGGAAACCTGGACCCAGATTTTCTTGATAAATGGGTTATGAAAAGTAAAGTGTGTAGCTTGAGTTGTAAATATAGTTCTATTGCTTTATCTGTACATAAGCTAGAAATATTGTTTTAAAAAAGATTTATTCATTTGTATTTCCTGCATTAGTGATTTCTGTGCATGTATGTCTGTGTACCACTTGTATTCCTAGTAATGGTAGGGGCTAGAAGACATTGGATTTCTTGGAACTAGAGTTACAAATGATTGTGAGCCACTCCATGGATGTTGGAAAACGAAATTGGATTCTCTGGTAGAAACCTCTCTCTTAACCACTGAACCATCTTACTATCCTCAACATCTCTATTTATTTATTTATCTAATTATTTATTTGTTTATTTATTTACTAGTTATTTTCCTGGGAGCAATACTCTTAGTATACAATAAAAATAAAAGTTAACAATGTGTCTTCATGGTTAGTTTCTTTGCTGAAGTCTATAATAACTCAAAGAGTGCAGAACCATGCTGTGGTAATTCTTGAAATTTGCAATGGGATGAAGTAGAGGTTAAGGTCTGGCATGTACCTGAAAACCCAGCATTTTTACCCTGCTGAGAGAATTAATGAGGCAATATGTGCTTGTTTTATTGTTGATATTGTTTTTATTAATGTTGCTGCTGCTACTGTTTTTGTTTTGGGACAGAGATAGAGACAGATAGAGACAGAGAGACAGAAAGACCAAGAGACAGAGGGAGAGGGGGGATAAAAAGATAAGGAGGTGAGGAGCTTGCAGAAGTTGTTAGAGAAAATATTATCAAAATATATTATGTGATTTTCTTAAAATTAAATATAATTTTCTCAGCAACCAATGTGCAGAAGGTTGTGTAACTAAAAACATCAGATTGAAATAGAACAATGACCCCTCATTCCACTGCCCTCCCTATTTATGATGAAAGAATAAAAACCAGAAATGGAATACCATTGAGATTTCTTAAAGGTGTATTTTGGTTTAAACTAAATATCTAGCATGTTGTAAGAATTATAAAAAAGTATAAAAATAAAATGAAAGTAGGAAATAAAACATGTTTATCATTGTTATTTTTCTGGTTCATTTCTTCTTACAAATGATTCCATCTATAAGTGAGGGAGCCATTTTGTTTTTAAACCTTTCTTTCTCCAGACAATTCCATCTCTCCTTTTGTCATAACTGTCTTTTGAAAATGATTGATTAATTTTTAAAGTTTTACTAACATAGATTTAACATGAATTTACAAGATACAGTATGGTGTTTTGATTCCCACATGTTGGGCAGTAATTAGTTCAGTGGAGTTAAGGCATTTGTCACTTGTACCTTGATTCCCACATGTTGGGTAGTGATTAGTTCAGTAGAGTTAAGGCATTTGTTACTTGTACCATTTCAATTTGTTAATAGATTAAGAAATTTCTTTTCTTTAGCTCTTTTGAGAAACACAATGCATTATTGTTCATTGTGTTATTGCTATGCCATAAGACACTTAAATTTATACTACTCTACCTATTGGTCCTCCTTTCTCCATGTTTGCTCTCCTCTCTCCCCAAACTCTTTTAACCATGAGTCTACTATTAATTTGTATGAAATCAACTAGTTTTAGAGGTGATTATATATTATCTATATATCTGAACATGGCCTATTTCTGTCAATATAATGTGCTCTATATGGTTTTGTAGTCATAGGACAGGAATCCAAGCATGTTTATCATTAAACAGTATTCTATAAAACCCCCTTTTTTTAATCAGTCTATTAATGCCTCTCCTCATGCCTTTTGTGTGTGTGTGTGTGTGTGTGTGTGTGTGTGTATACATGCTGCTGTTAGCACTCATTTCCAAAGTAACAAACACTTTCAAATGTAGAAATGATAAACATTTCTATAATTTAAAAATGGTTTCTAATTGCAACACTGAAAGTCATTCGGTTATACAAGATCTACTTTATTTTTAGTCACTGATTAGTGTTTGTACAACTAATTATGTTGGGCTTTTTTGTCAAAATGTACTCTAGCTTATTTCTCTTAATACTGTATGTGACTCACATAATCTTCACCCCTTAACTTTCAGGTTTGCTTTCTGGTGTCAGGAATTCTGGTGTCCAATATAATAGTAGGGATGAGTAATAGATAGTAAAGAGGCACATAGGACATTGGAGATCCACTATCATTAAAAGATTAACATGGTACAACTTGACCTCTTTTTCTTCTCTCTAGACTAATGATTTCCTTTAGATCATGACCTCCCCATCTGTTCCTTTGCTATATAAGAGGCAGTGCATGGTTTTCAACAGAAAGTAAATAGGCAATGAAGCATTCTCATCAATCATTAGTACTGTGAGCTAAATAATGTTTCTCCTCTTTATTAATGGTTCATCCTCCAGTATTTCATAATAGTCAGAGGAAAATAATACTAGATGATAAAGATTTCAGGAGTATAAGAAATACCATGCATGCGTGATAAAAGAGAATATGTTCTTGGTGAGTCTGTGATTTCACCATTCTGTGTACCAAAGTAACAAGAAGAATTTTCTATTTTTACATTCCAAAATTTTTCAATGTGTGTTATTTTGATTGTGATTATGAAAATCCAGCTGTCCCTTTAATTCCATTGACCATTAGTACATTAAGAAAGAGACAGGACTAGTCATTGGAGTCATTTGTTTCATTAATCCATTTAGGAAAAGCAATTTGCTGTTGTTTAAATTTGATCTAGAGGGAGGGGTTCTATAAAACCTATTTTTTTTTCTCTTTCAATTGTGGTTGGAGATATATGAAATCATTTTATTTTAATACCCCTTATTGTATAAATCATATTTTTAGTTGTAGAATCAATTTATTAAAATAGATTAACATAATATGAAACACTGATATGGTTAAGCTCCATTAGGTTATGCTCTGTTAAATCATTATGTTTGTAGTTAATTCCCTAACATGAACTGGGAAGAGGCAGAATATAAATAATGATGACTAATTCCTGATATGCATGTGCAGATGAGAGAGAAAGAAAGAAAGGGGGGAAGAGGGAGAAAATGAAAATCTTTAGATGCCAATCTTCTTTCTAAACCATGAATTTCTTAATCACATATGTTGAGGGCATTCCTCCCAAGCTTCCACTTACATAGCATCTCAGCCACTTCAACACAATAGATTTTAAAACATTAGGTCAACCAATATGTAGACAAATATAAGCTGAACAGGTACATAGGTACCAGTGAGTGCAAATTTAAGACAGGGATATGGGTTGTGGGGGAATCACCCTAACTTAAAAAAGCATCCCTAATGATTCAGGATGCAACTGAGGCACAGAATCTTCACAGGGCCAAGGGCCGCTCCTCCCATTGATGACCAACTTTGCAATCCTCTACTATACACATGCTGCCAGAACAATCAGTCCCACTATCTATAATCAATAGTTGGTGGTTGAGCTCCTGGGAGCTCTGAGGGTACTAGTTAGTTCATATTGTTGTTTGTCCTAAGGGGCTGCAAACCCTTCAGCTCCTTTGGTCCTTTCTCTAACTCCATCATTGTCAATAAGTGGGAGAGTGTAGGGTGGCAAGCATGGGGAGAGGGGAGGCAACAGGGGTTCGTTCTTGTTCTTGTTTGTTTGTTTGTTTGTTTGTTAGAGGGGAAACTGGGAAAGGAGAAACCATATAACATGTAAATAAAGAAAATAACTAATAAAAATAAATTTTAAAAAACAAAAGAATGAAGCCGGGCGGTGGTGGCGCACGCCTTTAATCCCAGCACTTGGGAGGCAGAGGCAGGTGGATTTCTGAGTTCGAGGCCAGCCTGCTCTACAGATTGAGTACCAGGACAGCCAGGGCTACACAGAGAAACCCTGTCTCAAAAAGCCAAAAAACAAACAAACAAACAAAAGAAAAAACCAAAAGAATGCAATTGAGATAATGATATGCTGTTTCTCATAAAATCTAATTGCTCTAACATGAGAACCTAACTATAATGAATGATCCTATTAAAATATGAAAGTCATTGAGGGACCTTGTGGGAATAAGCCAATCTCTTAGTGGGCATGACTTGGTTCAAAGACCAGTAAAGGTCAAGAACTTCCTAACTTGTATGGAAGTTGATCATGTGCAGATTTCTGTAACTTTCCCTTAGCAAAGCTAAGCAAAGATACAGAAATTAGATCATATACCATTATAGTATTATAAAGTGGTACTGAAACCTAATTAAAAATATTAACATTCATTTAACATAAAAGACTAATTATAAGTACAACTTCTAGGCATACAGAAATTAGATGTGAGAGGCTGTAGAGATGACTCTGTGCTTAGGAGCACTGGTTGTTACACCGGAGGACTCAGGTTCTATTCCCAGCATCGACATGGCACCTCACAACTATCTGTAATTCTAATTCCAGGGGATCCAACAACCTCACCCAGACATATATGCAGGCAAAATGTCAATGCACATAAAATAAGTAAACCATTAGAAAAAAGATGTAGTGGTATATTATCTTGAAATCTGGGATTTTGACAAACTTTATATGATCAGTCTTAGAAGCTTCAGATATTCCTTTGATAGACTAAATGAATAAATTGTATTTCTTGAGCATAAAATACATAAATATCTTTTCTTCTTTTAATTAGCTGGCTTCATAATCTATAGTTCTTTGAAGGTAAGCTCAGCTTACTTTGTCCTGATCAGTGGAAGCAGTAGAAGAGACTATGGAAATGTCAGTTGGCCTGGCTACTTTCACACATAATCAGAGTGGGGAACAGCATATTGTAAAGACTGAACACTGAAACACAGAATGATCATGTTTTTCCTGATCTCGTGAGATTTAAGAATCATCTGTACACACTGAAATATTATGGTTTGGTGGAATGCTAAGGAAATTGACTCAGTGGAGGCTGCTATGTCACTGGGGACTTATTCGTCCAGGGGATGTTTACACTGCAGGTTCTGCTTTCTTTGTTTCTTTCTATCCACCATAGGGAGAACTAGCTTCTTTTGGCACATTCATCTGCCATCATGTGCCAGGCCCCAAAGCATTGGGGATAAGTTACTATGGAATGAAATCTCTGAAATCATAAGCTAGAACAGCTCTTTCCTCTTTACAGTTGATTTTCTAAGGCTTTATTTTACTAAGCCTCAGTAAGGTTTCACAAAGTTGACTAACACTGAAGATATCAGAGCTTAGTGATTTCAAAGGTATCAGAGCATCTTGTTCAGTCTCAAAAATAAACAAACCTTGAGTTTACTCTCTTGATACTAACTCATGCCTTCTTAAAAATATAATTCCCAATTGAAACTTTTAAGTTTCATTATATAATTAATAGTTCTATAATGCAACACTCTAGAAACTAGATTTAAGGGGCTGTGATTGTTCATCAGTGAAGAGTGCCTGGTGCTCTTGCAGAGGACCAGAGTTTTATGTCACACATTCAGATCAGGTGTTTCCAACATTCATAACTTTAACTTCAGAAGATATGATATTGTCCCCTGGCATCCACTGGCATCTATAATACATGAGAAATACTCATATACAGACATATGCACAAAAATACAAAAATTAAATGCAAATTTAAAAGTATCCTAGTATTATAGAATTAATGAGTTTAACATGATGATGATTTGTTATTGTTTTGCTTTGATTGATTTTTGAACCCAGATCTTACCAAACAACTCATGTTTCTCTAAACATAGTCAGTCTTCTTGGACCAGCCTACCAGATGCTCTGTCACCTATTTAGGCATGATTATTTTAAAATACTTTTGAGATTTACAACTTAACAAACATAATATCAGTCTCCATATGCAAAAATGCTTGTATCATAATATAAAAAAGTCAAAGTAGGTTCATATGGAGATGTTATTACTGATGTTATCTATAAAAGCAACAGGGATGTAATAGATTCGGATGGAATTTAACATGATCCATATGAAACAAGCATCATGAAGTCTTTTATCTTTGCCAGCATAAAATTTGACAAGCAAAGCAAAATTTCAAAAACTCAAATTCAAGTAAATCTTTAATAGATGTCTTTTATTTTATCAATATCCTTATGAGTTTATTTAGTCATAAACGAACAGATAATATTATGACACATAAAAAAGTGTGGGAATCATTTCATTCACATCCAAAGACTAAGGACTCTAATGTAGTCCATATGTTTAGAAAGTGGGTTCTTTATTTCTATCCGCAGCACAGCTGTGTTTTAGCTCAGGAACCCAGATACTTGCCTCTATGTTTAGTATTAATGATGCAGGTCCACCTCAGACACTGTGACTTACTTTTTATTGAATACAAACTTAGGATTAGGTTTAGATGCTTATCAGATCATTCTAATATCTAATATTAGGATCAAAGATAAAGTAAGCTTTCATGATATTTCTAGACTCTGGATGTCATCAGAATTTACTTGAAAATATAGATATTTTAATGTTCTGTTGATATGTTTTGTAGCAATACTTGAGAAAGAATGATAACTCCATTCCATGTTCAACATCTAAAGGTCAGAAGTTTCTGAGTGGTGTTGATAGCATCAGTTAATATGAATAGGAATTGTGACTGTCCATTACCTGGAATAGAAGAAAATGCAAGATCGAGTTCAATCAGTAAACCTTTAGTCATTTCAATCTCGTGTCAATCATGTCTTCTTTTTATCGAGATAAAGCTTACCTTATGATAAACCACTTACAGTACTGTTTATAATATGGCTTTTTTTTCTTTAAATTATATGCAACAATTAATTGTTGCAAAGTCAGTAACTTGGCTGTTATTTTCTTAGCTTAATGCAGGGTTATAAATTTTCAAAATGTGCCAATTTGTTCCAGCAATGTTACAATTTTTAGATGACACTTTTAATAAAATATCTCTCACATTTTTGGTGTAATTTTGTCCTTTTCTAACAACCTGGCATTTATTTCTCTTTCTGACCTTCCCACAGCAGATGCAGAATACAGTAAATCAATCAGACCCTCCCTTACCATGCTTGAGTGTGAGCACATTGATACATCTCAGAAAATAACTCCCTCTGCTGTGATTAAGTAGCACACTATGGGTCTGGTCTGTGAACACACTCCCTGTGAAAGAGTTAGAGCAGGCTTACACCAAGAAAAAACAAAACCATTTGTTTATGACTTTAAGTTCATTATGTGAATATCTCTACGAATATTTATCATGATTCCTCAATAGTCATATTTATAGTAAACACATATAAATATTTTGAATTTTTTTAACTGCTTAAGTAATTTTATCATGGTAATGCCCAAAAATAATTAACTACTATATTGTTGATATGACATATTTTGTTCTGAATATTTATTTTGAAAGTCAGATAATTTTATCTATATTATATTTTTGTAGAAGAAAAATATTAAGATTTTAAGAAGATCCATTCACTAGTCTCCTTTAGTCAAATATATATATATATATATATATAT